>NC_056731.1:351184816-351424816 GCF_019279795.1 Protopterus annectens
CATCTTTTTATATCCATTTACCTTTCCAGGGATCCATTTTACATCTCTGATGACATCTGCTGTTTCCTGAATCTCTGAATCTTGACTGTACTTCTAGCAGCTCTCATTACATTTTTTTTGTAATTCGCACTAAATAATCTTGAGAAGAATCTTGTTAGTATGTAAGATCAGAGTGAATATGCAATCATTTTCAGGATCACTTAGATCGTCTTTCTTTAAAACTGGTGTAAACAGAGGCCTTTTTCAGTCTGTTGCCCTTTGTCTTTCAAATATCCAGGCAGACCCTTGCAATTATTTCAGGAGCTGCATCCAAGTGATGTAATTCTTCAGTGGGAATGTCATCAACGCTTTGTGTTTTGATATGTACAAAAATTTTTAATGCTGCTTCTATTACTTTTATTTGCCCTGGTCCCAATTCCTAAGGTACAGGCTTAAATTATTGTTGTTCGGTTTGATCTTTGCAGTATAATTACTCATTGTAGTCTTTCCACCTTTTCACTGTCTTCATAACATTATTCAACATATATGCTTGAGCTGTATAATGAAAACAGTTCATTAACAGCTCATAGCTTTATTAATCCTCTAAGCTAACTGACAAACTTTAAAGAGAATGTTGGTGAAACTCAGTACCTTAATACCACAGTGCCAGCGTAGAGCTATGTATGTGTCTATGTACTGAAGAGAAATAATTATTTCAGTAACCATTTGAAATGGTGAGACACCCTAGTTGAAATCCCGAAATGTGGAGACTGAGTGGCAGAAAGATTGGAAATACATATGCTAAGTCTGAAATGCTATTTCTCTGAATATTCACAATTTTCAGAGGTATGGCAATCTCAGAGTTGGCTTATATAAGTCTGGGGTGGGGGCTTGCCCCCCTGCAAAAAAAAAGTTTTAAGAAAAAGAGTTATTTCTGAAATTTGCTCTGTGCCTGTGTTTATTTCAAGAGGGAACCAATATGTCACATGAAAATGCCCATATACAAAAAAATGTGGAAAACTTTAATGTACATGTGTGTGCACAGACAGGACCCATGAAGTTAGAATTGGGGAATCTACCTCTACAAAGAAGCCAGTCACAAGTGGAGTCCCTCAGGGATCAGTCCTTGGACTGCTCCTTTTTGGCATTTACTTCTCAGAAGTCAAGGCCAATGTCAGTGGTCTCTGGATGACTAAATTTGCAGATGATTGCAAATTAGGACATGTCATTGAATCTCACACTGGCACAAATGTTCTCCAGGAGGAGCTGAGACAGACAAACATGGACTAAAACTAAATGCCAAGAAATACATAATAGTATCTGTGACGCCTGTGCCCTGGCCCAGCTGTGAAGGAGCCTCAATCCTCACCACTAACACCAGGGAGGGGCGTCTCATATAGGAGGAAAGGATAACAAATACACACAGTAAAGTGCAATTTCCCTTAAGAGCACACAGAGATCAGAGTCAGTCCGGGACTGGTCGCTTCCTTGCTCTCCAGGTCCCCCATAAGACTTCCCACTGGCACAGCTACAGGGTCCAGATCTTAGCCAGTTGGGCAAGCTAAAATCCCCAGCACCCTCTCTGTCTAACCAGTGCTTCATGTCCCTGCCCAAGTAGCTGGCACACACACACTTTGAGATAAGAGTTTATACAACCACAGAAGACACTTTTGGGGAAGGCTGACACAGGTTCTCCAGCTCTGCCCCTTTTACCCAGACTATATGGTAGAAATCACTGCCACCACCCAGCTAATATTTATCATCTACTAAACTGCCCTTAAAAGGGTATCCAATTATTACTGTGCAATATTATTATCCATTTGGTAGTATAACTAAACAGACAAGGCTTATTAGAGTGACTTGGTACAGTAATCACTATAAATATGCAATGTACTCTAGAGCTTAAATTATCTCTACACAAAACAGCCACAGTTGAAAGGTTTAAAAATATTTAATAATAAATACTAAAAACACAAGACAATGCTTCTTACTACACAGTGCTAGTCAAGAGTTCAGAGATCACAGAGAAATACTTAAAATAATTCAGTAGTACAGTTCTGGCATCACAGAAAAACACTTAGTCCAATCTTTCTAGTTTCTACCTATTTCTAAGAGAAAACACAAGTCTAAGATTAACTTACTTATAGAGCAAGACAGTACTGTGATTTGGATGGTCAAGACAAAAATGCTTAATGGTCTCTGATTTTCTCTGTTTTTAAAATCACATTCCTGGTTCCCATTACATCATTCTTCACACTTCCCTGGGTTCCCAGGCTAACAGAAACTACATTTACATTATTAACATCTCCTTGTGTTATCTTGCAGCTGGTCAGGAAGCAAAGCAATAAAAATACATTTCATGTTTAAATCTAGCAATTTAGCTATTGGTTAAAACAATAGAAAGAATGTCTTCATCTAGCCAGGCTGGAGCCAACTTTAGATCAAAGGGTCACAACATGCTTTACTTGGTCAGCTTTCTGCCAGCAGAGTGTACTGTTGTTACATTTTTTTTTCAGTTCCACATCAAACAGCAGTTTTTTCCATTTAAGACAACAAGCCTGTGTCTTACATTAATATCTATAAAATTCTATCTGGCTAGGCTGGCAGCCTTCACAGCATCCTTTGAGGAGTCATCCATGGACTAAAACTAAATGCCAAGAAATGCATAATAGTATCCTTTGGGAAGTCATCTATCTCTGGTAACTATCATATTGACAACACACCCCTTAGAGATGACCTAGTAGTCAGGGACTTAGGGACATAGGGACACACATAGATAGTAATCTAGCCTTTGATCATCACGTGTCTACAGTGGTGAGGAAATCATTCTATGTTGCGCAACTTATAAACAAAGGTATGACATCTAAGTCCAAGGAACTCGTTATTCCACTGTATTCGGCATTCATCAGACCTATCATTGAGTGCAATGCCCCTTTTGGTATGTACCTAACCAGGCATATCCAACAGTTGGAACTTCCACAGAGGTTCCTCACTAAAAGAATACAGGGCGTAAGTAATATGTCCTATGCAGACCACCTCAAGGCCCTATCCCTGTATTCTGTCTCCTACAGGCTTTTGAGGGGAGATCTACACTGAGAATACAGGACATTGTCAGACCCCACTCTGATGGACCTCCTAAATATCCACAAAGCAAACAGCACCAAAATTACCTGTTCTAAAGACTTAAACCTTGCCTGTGATATAAATATCACCTACTGGAGAGATAGGAATGTACCCCAGAGACTACCCCGTCTATGGAACAGGATTCCCATCCATGTGAAGCAGAGTTCCTCCCTAACCCAATTCAAGTGCAACTTGAGCAGTTGGATGGGAAACTGGAAATTCATCCCTGGTTTGGCACCTATGTCTCTAACAGACAGAGGTAACCTGTAAATGGTTCATTTCCCAGGCCCATGCATACACTTATCAAGGGTATCAGAACTTGTCAGAGATTTGGGTGCATGGCTAGGCTTAAAAAGGCCCTTGTGGTCGTTAGCCTAGCAAACACCTATGAACCCATGAAACTATGAACCTATGTGTGTGTATCTGGGTGTGTCTGGATGTGTGTGTGTGTGTGTGTGTGTGTGTGTGTGTGTGTGTGTGTGTGTGTGTGTGTGTGTGTGTGTGTGTGTGTGTGTGCATACACACACACACACACATTATATATATATATATATATATATATATATATATATATATATATGTATATATATATCTATATTCCCTTTATATGATCGAATTTTCACTTACCTGAAAATGAAAAGGACGAAACAACGTCACTGAAAACTTACTTTCATGAATGGTCAGATCACCGGAATTTTACTCTGGGAAAGGAAACACTTGGCCACCATGGTGAACTTTGCCCTTTTCTCCACTGTAATGCAATCTTGGAGTTGGTATATTTAGTTGGGGGGGGTGTAGGTGGCGAAGCTCCCCAGTTGGGTGGGTTTGATTTGCTTCAGTTTGTTTATTTTGTTATGGTGGCCAAGTATTTCCTTTCCCGGAGTAAAATTGCAGTGATCTGAGTGTTCGTGAAAGTACGTTTTTAACAAAATCGTCTCTTCTTTTTCAGTTTTGGGTAAGTGAAAATTCAATTATGTGAAGTAGACCTATGTATGTGTGTGTGTGTGTGTGTGTGTGTGTGTGTGTGTGTGTGTGTGTGTGTGTGTGTGTGTGTGTGTATATATATATATATATATATATATATATTTTTTTTTTTTTCTCCCTCTTTTAACTGGGTAAATTCATTGTAAGGGAGTCTGAAACCATAATGAATCTTCAGCTTATAGCATTAGTCCTTTTTGTTGTACTATTGGACTCTGTATACAGATTTCAATTTCTGTTTGGTTCCATTGTTAAAATGTAGCACTGTGCACATTCTGAGAACAAATGCCTGATTCACACCTTGAAGTCAAACTGCTTAAAGATCAAGTACAAAGATTTTTCTTAAGAATGCTCTCATGCATCTTCATACATGCAAACACTTTTACTGAAAAACAAATTTTGTTTCAGTATTAATACTGTTAAAACTTATTTTAAAGACCCATCCAAATGCAAGCCTTTTACAAACACCATCTCAATACCCGGCATTAACTATAACTTGCAGGTAAGACTTTGTTAGAGCATTGCTGTGGTGGGTATTTAGGATTACTTGTAACATCTGAAGGACCAAAAAGTAATATGGTCAGTACCAACGTATTGCTAATTAGGGTCAATTGTAGCATAATTAGGTAATTGCCAATTTGTGAATTTAACAGGTTGGCAATTATCTAATTATTTTGCTGTTCTTAACACTTTCCATCCTAATCAGCACTTACCCCACAGTGATATAACTGCATCTTGTCTGCATGTTATAGGTTCATAGGTATCTACTAGGCTAGCAACCACCTGGGCCTTTATAAGCCAAGGTGTGCAACCCAGCCCAACCCAGTTGTGCCCCTATGTATCATGGGTATTTATTAGGAGGAGGTATGTTAGTTAGGAAGTTTCTAGAGGTTATGTGTGTGCGGGGTTTTTTTAGTTTCAGCATTACTGTCTGCCACTGTCAGAGACGTAGGGCCAAGACTTGGGGAGGAGTGAGTTTCCTATTTTCCATATATTGGTCAAGGTTATGCTCAAATAGGGTTAGGGATGGACTCTGCTTTACATGGATGGACAGCCTTTTGTAGAGCATGGGGATCCTCTGATACATGTATCTCTCTCACCATCATGTCTTATTTATGTTACAAGCAAAATTTAAATCCTTGGATCTAGTAGTTCTGATGCTATTTGTTTTGCAGATGTGCAAAAGTCCATCAGAGCTGAATCCAAGGATGCTTTGTATGTCGGGCAGAGATCACCTCTATGTAACTTGTAGGAGACTGAGTATACAACTACAGCTTTAAGGCGAACCATATAGGACAACGTGTTTATACCTTGGATTTCATAGGATCATAAGATCATAAGAGAATACTAGGCTATTGACCCGTAGGTCGCTTTAAGCCTACCCATTTCATCCCAATGTAATACCATGAAAATGCTAGTCAGTACACAAGATTGCATTTAGTGATGACTGCCCATGTCCAAGAGGATTGTGGGCACTATCCTCAGTAAGAATTTACAGTGCCCCATCCACTCGTCCAGGTTCCTGTTGAACAGTGTCATAGAGGTGCTTTGCTTCTCATGAATTGGTAGCCTGTTCCAAAGACACGACAGTCACTGGGAGATAAATCTCTCCCTCCAGCATGTCCTATTTAAGTTGTAGGCCATATTTAGGTCCCTGGAATGGGTAACCCTAGTCCCATTTGATTTATTGATATGCAGCAAGTTCATTAGGTTTGGGTCTTGGATTGCTCTGTAGGCCAAACATAAGTCTCTCCTAAGAAGTCTATATGACATGGAGTAAAGTGACAGGGACTTTAATCAGTCTGTGTAAGGCACATGCTGGAACCCCTTGATCTTCTTTGTTAGAAACCTTTGAAGTCTTTCCAGCTGATGCAGGTGCTTTGTACGATACATGTTGAACGAAGCGTTGTCCTCAATTATGGGCCAGATTAGTGCTGAGTGTAGAGGGGTTATAATGTCTTTTGCTCTCAAGGCAATGTCTTTACTAATCAAGTGTGCTATGTAGAAAGCCTTCCTTACTACAGTAGACACATGGTGGTCAGAGTTAAGGTTGCAATCAACTTGCGATTCCAGGTCCCTTACCACTTCATGGGTACTTAAGGTATTGTTGTTGATTTGATGGTGTGAATGGACATTGTTTGTGCTGAAGAAAATGATGATGCAATTATTTGCATTCATTTAGAGACAGTGATTACTACACCAGTCATTGGTGTGCATGAGACCTTCCTGGAGTATACTAACATCATTTGGAGATTCAATGATTGCACCTAGTTTGCAGTCATATGCAAACTGGTCAGCCACAACCCCTAAGGTTTGACCTGAACTTCTGAGAAGCATATACCAAACAGCAGGGGGCCTAGCACTGACCCTGTCACACCCCGCTGGTAACAGGTCTGCTGGTTGATGTGGAGTCACCCGCTTTAATAGTGTGTGTCCAGTTTGTGAGCCAGGTGGCAACCCATCTTACAACGAAGGGGTTTACATTCAGTTTGCTAAGTTTATCGGTAATGCCTGAATGTGGGATTGTGTCAAAAGCCTTTGCCAGGTTGAGGTTTGCTGTGTGCATATATATGCCATCATCAATGGCCCTGGTCACATTTTCAAAGAAGTCCACCAGATTTAACAGGCAGGATCTGGCCTTGACAAAGGCAAATTGGGTAGGATCCATGCTTTGGAGGTCACATATGTCTTTATTTATGAGTTCCATAATGATATGTTCCATGGCCTTACAGATGAGGTTGGTCAAGCCTATGGGTCTAAAATTTCCCTGATCTGTTGCTAGCAAGGGAGCCCGCAGGATTTTTTGCAGGGGGGTGCAAACCCAGAGCCCCACCCACATAGCTCACCCCGCCCCCTGCCAACACAGCCCCGCCCAAGTCCACCCACCCCAAGCCCCACCCACACAGCCATTCCAGTGTCCCATTACTTGGCTATTTCTCCCCATTTACTGTAGACACTGTTCAAATCTGTGTGCATACTGTTTTATGCTTTAGTTCTACAATGATTACAGGCAGTTGGATTTAATTTACAACTTTTATTTCAGACATTATAGCCCAAACACTGAGACATTTACTAAACCTAAACAAAGCAATAGTCTTACAATGAAAACAGACTTGGCATTAAAGCTTCTCTACTTTTGAAACTCACATTCAATGAAACAGCATTGAAACCCACATTCAAAGAAAATGCATCTGGCCAGTGGCAGGTTATTTACCTTTGAACTGTTTTCAAGGAATAGGCTCCTTGGAAACCGTTAGGGCCATGCAAAAGTTATTTGATTTACCTGATTGTATTAATTATAATATATAATTGAATTATATCCCTTGTATTATACAGCAACACTTGTTTGAGTGTCGCTGTCAAGTAAAAGTAATCTGAATAATTCCACATTAAAGATATCTGAAACTAATGAAGATGTTGTTGCTAGAAAACTGTATATTTCAGTGTTTCATCTACAAATTCAGTGCCTGCTGCCATCAAAGAATAAATTGCCTATGTTAAATTAAAAAATGGTAAGCTGGTATATTGCAATAGAAAATGGATGACAAGCTGAAACAGGTTCATAGTTATTAGGCATCTCATCCAAAGGAGGACATCCTGAGGACTGCAGCATACAAATGTATATGCTGTAGGAATAGAACCTCAAGCCTTTACATTAAGATGCAAGTATTCTACTTGTGGTGCTACTAACATAGCTTTAAAACTTTATACCACAATAGAGATACCATTTGCTAAACAAAACAGTTGCACATTGTAAATAGACTTGGCATGAGCAGCAGTGAACTTCCATTTCCCTCAAAACTCACAGTTCCTTGAAAATTCACTTGAAAATAAATTCCACCTGCTAACTCTAACTTGGGCATTTCACTTTCTCTCTCTTACAAACATACCACACCCCTCAAGGCCTCACCCTTAGTGCAATAAATCTTGACAAAGCCTAAAATAAATAGGGACAGATTATAAATATGGCTCTCAGAAACTTAGAAAATTGCAAGAGTAACAGGATTTGTGTTAGTATGCATTTTTCTAAATGACATGACATCTAAAACTGAAAGGTCTCATTATTTAGCAACTTCAATCCTTTTAAGAGGAATATGGGGCAAAAATCTGGACAGCTGAGGGTATGCTACCTCCCTCTTATACACACACCAAATAATTCTGGTCAGACTTGAATTAGTTCTGGGAAGGTTGCACTGAACGGCACCGTGCTTGATCTGAAGTGGGTGAAATCCTGGTAGCTAGTGATTGCAGCTCAGCAATGTGGAGCATTAAAGCATTTTAGCAGAGCATTGTTTCATCACTACCTATTGTGTTTGCACATAAGCTGTAGTTATTTCAAACATTTGCCTTTTTGATTACTACAGAGTACATTTACCCACCAGAGCTATTGTGTTTTGACTTCAGTGTGGAGCTAGTTGTTGCAGGGCTTGGCTTTTAAGTAAGGTAGCAATGCTTATTTACCATATACCATTAAAGCCACCCAACTACAAGTGTACTAACACACAGACACTGCTATAAGACACTGGTATCCAATAAAATGTAATGAGCTTCTAAAAATACTGTAATCCTGTCCTTTTATTACAAATACTGTCATATGCATTTCAATACCCAAGGCTTATACATTATCTAGCTATGTAAATATTCTCTGCATGGCAACAACGAAAAGGCTTGCAATGCTGGTAATTCTTTAACAATATGCTTACTAAAGCTTACTTGCATCTTACAATGTCTGACAAGCTTACTAAAGCTTACTTGCATCTTACAATCTCCGACACGCTTACCTGATGTTCATTAAACCATGGCTACTTAAACAGAACAGGGCACTGTGACAGCATGCAGTTCCTGAATAATAAGAAGCATAAATCAACAGTATAAAAATCTGATAGAAAACCAGAACATTTTGCAAAATCAAGGACAGATCAAAAGCCACAGTCGTATTTGTGATCTACCTTGGATGGGGGAATACCCTGCACACTTACGCTGCATAACTGCTCCTTGCCTTCCTTGGACACATTCCGAGCCACTACAATGGGGGCTGGGGTGCAATAAGTATGTCATAATTTGAAATGTCTCTGGCTGACAGTGATGGCTCTGACACTCCTACCTCTCAACTTCAGAGCAAGAAATCTGGACAAAGCCATACATAGAAGTGGGACACAGGCCCAAAAATAAGGCCAATTTTTAAATATTGCTCTTATTAACTTAAATAGAACAGGTAGATCTTGCATTAGTACAAATTTTCTGAAGGGTATAAAATCTGAAACTCAAATGTCTGCCATTATTTTCTAACTTCAATCTTTAATGACTTGCCACTAATTTGCCAGAAAACCACAATTTTATGAAAAACAGACCAAAATGTGATGCAAAATACCTGTCAAAAGGGACACCTTTTAATATTAACAGTTAACTTGAAGCAGCTAACAAAATAAGGGCATCCACATGCATTTCTGAAATAAAGGTAATCTATAACTGATCATTACAGTTATAATTGTAAACCCTCCACATTTTCTTCCAAAATTGCAATTTTGGAGGAGGGATTATTAGGGGAGAGCAACATTTTGAGCCAGAATTGGGGACAATTGAGATGTTTGGATATTCCTAATCTACAAAGTGATTTGCACGTACCTCTCAACCTCTTAATGCAGGAAATCTGAACAAGGCCAAATATATAGGGGAACATACAAACACTACTAAAAATTGCTCTTGTATAAACTTAAAGACAGTCTTGCATTAGCATGCATTTTTCTGAAGGTTATGACATCTGAAACTCAATGTCTGTCATTTAATGGCTTCATTCCTAAATGATTTGCTAGAAAACCACAAATTTTATGAGGAACAAACCAAAAATAAGCAGCAAATATCTATTCATTCTGCAAAGATATGGACAACTGAGAGGTATAGTTCAACCGGGGCTGTCTGAGTTTGCTATCTCCCCACACAAAATCATGGTCAAATGGAGCCCCCCCCCTGCAGCCATTCCAATGTCCCATTCCTTGGTTATTTTGCCCCATTTACCATAAACACTAATGTGCATACTGCTTTACTTCTGCGATGATTTAGGATTTCATTTGAAAGTTTTACTTTGCATTTTACAGCACAAACCCTAATACATATCTGTTAAAGCAATGCAGTCTCACAATGAAAATAGACTAACATTAAAACTTCTCTGCCCTTGAAACTCATGCATTGAAACAGCACTGAAACCCACTTTCAGAGAAAATGCATTTTACCAATGGCAAATATTAACTCTGGGCTGTCTTCAAAATCATAGGCCCCTCGAACATAACATACACATGCTGTTTGATACACCTTCCTGACTGTATTACATTATATTCCTTGTACAATACAGTACAGTTGTTAAAGGGCATTTTAAAATTTATTGTTTTGAAAATTTTTCCAGTAAACAATCAAGCAAAAAGCATCCACCAATGACAAAACTGCCCAATTCAGAACATTTCCATCATAAAAAGTCTACTCAAGTCCATCAGTATCAGTAAAACATATACACAATCTCTGTAGTAAAATCCACATTGAAGAAATTTGTAACTAATAAAGAGGTTGCTGCTAGCAAACACTTTATATGTCATTGTTTAATCTACAAATAAACTGCCTGTTACCCTTGAAGAATAAATTGCCTTTGTTGCATGCAATAAAAAAATGAAAAGCTAGTAATACCGCAATAGAGAATGGATAGCAAACTGTTAACTGGTTCATAGTTACTAGGCATCTTTGCCAAAAGGACTGCAGCATCCACCCCCTTTACAACACAATACAGCACCAGCAATGCATTTACCTACTGTGGGAGTAGAACCCACAGCCTTCAGCATCTAAAGCAAGTACACTATCTGTTGTGCTATTAACAATGCAAGCAGACTAAACATAAGCAGCACTAAACTTTTGCTCCCCTGCAGCTCTCAGCTCCTTGTAAAATCTACTCGACACTCAGCTGTATCTCTGAACTTTGCAGCACAAGAAATCTGGAAAAAGCCGAAATTTATTGGGGAGGGGACAAAAGGCCAAAAACCAGGGACACATTTTAAACATTGCTTGTATAATGTTTGAAAGTTGCTAGAATAAAATGCTGCGTTACCACCATACATTTCACTGACACATCTTGAACCCAGGGGACCCCGTGCAAAACAGTCAAAGCAACATACCACTATGCCAAATCAGCTGTTTTGTAAAAGAGGAAGACTGAAACTTTACCATTTAGTGAATTCAGTTCTCACCATAGCACAGCTGTCAACCTCTTGGCACAAAAGACCTGAAAAAAGCCAATAATGGGTGACTACAACCACCAAACATTCAGTGAATTCAGTTCTCACCATAGCTCTCAACCTCTTAGCAAATAACACCCTGACAAAGCCAGTAATGAGAGAATATAGCCCCCAAACATATTCAGTGAAATCAGTTCTTACCATAGCTCTCAACATTAGTAAAAAACCTGGATGAAGCCAATAAATACCTGAACAAAGCCAATACTGGGTGAATACAGCCCCCAAACATATTCAATGAATTCAGTTCTTACCATAACTCTCAACCCTAGCACAAAACCTGGATGAAGCCAAATACAGTCCGAAATACAGGAATACATTTCAAATATCCATCTTGTACACTTAGAAATTTGCTAGAATAAAAGCTTTTATCTTTTGTTACCATGCACTTTCTGAAGAATATGAAGTCTGATATTGAAATGTCTCCATTTTTTTAACATTTGTTAACCAGGATAGTCTGACTTTGAAAAAAAGCTAATTTTTTAGCAGAGGTCCAGGGAGAAACACTCCAGACAGCCAAGAATAAAACCAGAGAACATGTAGCTGTCAGGCAACAAGGACACAAATGCAGAAACCACAGATTTTATGAGGAACAGAAAAGTATGAGTGAAAATCCTGCAGCATTTTTACAAATGGTGGTGGGTAGGGAATTCAGGCTCTTGCCACTTGGGCCCAAGGTACAGGGTTCAAGCCTTATTCTCTACCCACCACCATGTACACCTGGGGCATTACACACACACACACAAGGCATGAGCTCGAAAAATATGATTTATGGTAAAATATAATATCTGCACCATACACCTCTGAGTGTCTTATTGCTGTTGTAAAATGTATAACTTTTTTACAGTCTGAGTTTTGAAAATAGTAGTTTATGTTTGACTGTTATATAGTTTAGTGTATTTTAATATAAAATAGTTCCTCTGCACATTCTAACTTGCACACTCTTAATTGTCTAATCACACTTGGAAAATGGACAGCTATATTTTTTGCAATTTGAATTTTACATATAGTACTTTATGTATGATAATTATATGTTCTTTGATTGTATTTCAGTTTAAAATACCTCCTCCCTGATAATTTTGGTATGAAATTCTCAGGGTAGTAATTAAGTAACCCTTCTCTCAAACTTCTGTGAAGTATTGCACAACCCAGTTTAGAAAAATGTGTTAGTACTACATAACACTTCACCTGAGTTGTGTGAGATGAATAAGTCCAGATGAAGAGAGTTACATATCAGTAAAACAGTGCTTCATATAATAGTCATTCCAGGTAATATAGCCTCAAAAATATTCACAGTAATAAGGACTCTAGTATCAACACCAAGAACTGAAAGACAAGGAGGGGCCACAACTGACCCTGGTAACTATCGCCTCATAAGCCTGACTAGCCTGGTCTGCAAGGCTATGGAGCGCATCATCATGGAACTCATTAACAAAGACATTGGGAACCTCCAAACACTTGACCCAATCCAGTTTGGCTTTGTTAAGGGCAGATCATGCCTACTAAACCTGGTTGAATTCTTTGAGACAATCACCAAGGCCATAGATGAGGGGAAGGTGGTTCACACAGCCTACCTTGACCTCACCAAGGCTTTTGACACCATTCCCCATTCGGGGATTATAGAAAAACTCACCACCCTGAACATAAACCCCTATGTCACGAGATGGGCTGTCAACTGGCTTACAGACAGAACTCACACGGTAAGAATAGCGGGCTCCTGGCTTACAGACAGAACTCACACGGTAAGAATAGCGGGCTCCAGGTCTGGCTCCAAACCAATCACAAGTGGTGTCCCACAAGGCTCAGTCCTGGGACCCCTACTCTTCGGCATATACTTCTCAGAAGTACAGGCAAACACAGGACTCTGGCTAACCAAGTTCACCGATGACTGCAAACTGGGAGCCATAATTGACTCTCTGGCTGACATGGACATTCTCCAAAAGGGCCTTACTGAGACAGACACCTGGTGTCAAAGACATGGTCTCAAGATAAATGCCAAAAAATGCATAGTCATCCCATTTGGGAAAAACAAAGCACCCATGAATTACCACATAGGTGGCAGCCCCCTTAATACAGAACAGGTAATAAGAGATCTGGGGACCCAGGTAGATAGTAATCTCTCCTTTGACAATCAATCATATTGCCAAAGTAGTTAGGAAATCCTTCTATGTAGCCCATCTAATTACTAAAGGGTTCACATCTAGAAATAAAGAGGTTATAGTGCCACTCTACTCGTCACTCATCAGACCCATCATAGAGTACAATGCTCCATTCAGGATGTACCTCACAAGACACTTCCAACAGCTGGAAAGACCACAAAAGTACCTCACCAAGAGAATTACTGGCCTCAAACATATGTCCTGTGCAGCCCGACTGGAAAAACTCCGGCTGTACTCAGTGGCATATCGCTTACTCAGAGGTGATCTCTGCCTGACTTACAAAGCCATGTCCAGCTCAGAATTGATGGACATGCTCCACCTAAAGAAATCCAAGTCACTGTGAGCCACTCGCTCTAGTGAGCTAAACCTTGCCACAACAATAAATAGAACATGCTGGAGGGATAGATTCCTGTCACAGAGACTCCCCATGCTTTGGAACAAAATTCCTAACTACATTAGGCAGAGCCCCTCACTAACACTCTTCAAGAGAATCCTTGAAGAGTGGATGGGTAACAGAAAATACACTCCTTTTTTATTACTATTCATTTTTTGATGCACAAGAAGTCTGAAATTGTAATGCCTAGAATTATGTAAAGACTTCAACCTTCACTTTTTGTCACAAAGTTAACACTTTAATGAAATATAGGGCAAAGTTTAGAGGAAACATCTGTGATGTTCCTAAAAATCAGGGATATGGGAATTTATTATTCATACAGTGTTTATTTTTGTATACTATATCCTAAGCTTTACCTCTTAGTTCAAACAATATCTGACAATCTTTCTGTTGCAATTGTTTTTTTGTATTTGAGTGTGTGTGTGTGTGCGTGTATGTTAGGCTACAGTAGCTATTTTCTTTTGTTACTGGACTGCTGTTTTATCTTCCCACGTTCTTCACTTTCTGTCCCTTCCTAACCTGCTTCAACTTTCTGTTTGTTGGGTTTATTCATTTACTTTCATCAGGAGGTTGTTTATAACCAATCCAGATGCCTTTTACTATATCTGATTAGGTGGTATACTTCAAGTTGAATTTCTTGTACTTTTTAGTGTAAACTTTGTTTAATTTGTGTCACATCTCAGATGCCTGTATTGTTCTATTTTTTCATTAATACGCATCGCTACAGAATTTGAGTTAATGGTGCATGTTTCGGTATGCGATATTGCTTTTTGTTTTACTATTTTTTGAATATTTCTACATTTTCTAAATTTTCCTGCTAAATTGCTTTCCAAGATGTTGACAGTTTGCTAGATCATTAAATATGTGTGAGGACAAATATGTGTGACTGAATAAGAGGTCATGGTGGCTGCACTGTCTTTCTCCGATGATTAGAATGCATTTAGTATACAGGTCAGTAGTTGTAGGAATGCACCGTTTTACTTTTCTTCACAGGTTACTGTCTAGAACAGGAAACTAATTGGTAAAGTGAATTGTCTGGAATATATGAAAGTGTATAGCTTACAGCTCATACAACAGAGATTATGTTCACCTCCAATGAGAGGCCTATAATTGTTACAACTTACAACATGGAACTCATAAACAAAGACATTGGTAACCTCCAAACTCTGGATCTCACCCAGTTCTGGTTTGTGAAAGGCAAATCATGCCTCCTGAACCTGATTGACTTCTTTGAGGCAGTCAACAAAGCCATAGATGTGGGTAAGGTGGTTCACACAGCCTATCTTGACCTCACCAAGGCTTTCGACACCATCCCCATTCTGGAATTATAGCTAAACTCAATAAACTAGGTATAAATCCCTACGTCACAAGATGGATTGCCAACTGGCTCACTGACCGAACCCACACTGTAAAAGTTGCAGACTCCAAATCTGACCTCAAAGCAGTGACAAGTGGAGTACCACAGGGTTCTGTCCTGGGACCTCTCCTGTTTGGTATCTACTTCTCTGAAGTACAGGCTAACACAGAAGGCCTCTGGTTAACGAAGTTCACAGATGACTGCAAACTAGGAGCCATAGTCAAGTCCTTCAATGATGTGGACATCCTACAGAAGGGCCTCGCTGAGACAGATGCCTGGTGTCAGAGCCATGGCCTCAAGCTCAATGCCAGAAAGTGCAGTGTCATCCCTTTGTTAAAAACTCTGTACCCATGAACTACCACATAGGCAGCAATCTACTTAACACTGAATGTGTGATAAGAGACCTTGGGACCCAGGTGGACAGTAGTCTCTCCTTTGATAGTCACATCGCCATAGTAGTCAGGAAGTCCTTCTAAGTAGCACACCACATCATAAAAGGGTTCTCATCCAGGAAAACAAGAGGTCATTGTTCCCCTCTACTCGACACTCTTTAGACCTATTATAGAGTACAGCACCCCTTTTGGAATGTACCTCACAAGACATCTGCAGCAGCTGGAAAGGCCACAGAGGTACCTCACAAAGGATTACTGGCCTCAAACAAATGCCCTACACTGACCACCTCAAAAAACTCCAGCTTTACTCCATAGCATATCGCCTACTTTGAGGTGATCTCTGCCTAACATATAAAGCTATGTCAAACCCTGAACTGTTGGACATGCTACACCTAAAGAAATCCCAATCCCTTGAGCTACGCTCTAGGGACCTAAACATTGTCACCACAATAAACAGGACATGCTGGAGGGATAGATTCCTGTCCCAGAGACTTCCCATACTCTGGTGCTGTAGCAGCTAGATTTCTTTCATTTTTTTTTATTCTTGAAAGATGTTAAGGTAGTATTGGCAGTAATTTATCAAGACAAGTTTTTTATACAGCAAGAACATGTTTGAAGAAAGACATTTTACAGGAAGCTAGTGAGAAAATAAATGTATGAAATATTAAAGATCATGAAACATAGGCGCTAAATATCTAGTCAATTCATATAAACCTCAGCTACTGTGTCAGGAAAACTGAGTTATCCTAGATGTTTTGATAAGGAGGAATATTATCATTGAACATATGAAAAGTTCCAGCACTCTGCAACATAGGGACAATACTAGGCAACCACGTAGACCATAAGATTTCTAGCCACAGGCAACTTTAAGTAGACACCTTTAAAGTTGTTGGCCACCCTTTTCAAGCACTTAGACAATTTTACCAACATAAATATGAGGAATAGACAAGTATGTGGCTGTGCATGGTTGTTAGGATGTGGGTGACACTTGGTGAAAGAAATATGTGATTAAGTGGACATATAACATCAAATGCACATATTAACATAATGATTTCTCATAAATAATAATGGCAGATGGTTATTTTATTTGCTGTAAAAATTTTTGCAAGAAAGAGACAGACAAAACAAAAAATAATAAAATAACTCCCAGCAGATAAGGAAGATTTATGGGAGATGTAGAAATCCTAACGATAACAGGCATATATAGGCAAAGCAGCTTTAAAAATGGAAGATCGCAACAAGTGGATCACCTGGTTATCATGACAGTAAAATAAACAACAAACATATGTTTCTTGACGAAATGAAAGCCCTCTGTCATTAGGCATTGCACAGACTGAGATCTCAGAATAAAAACAATTTAATACATTACGTTCATACACACACACACACACACACACACACACACCTGAAAGTGTCCCATCTTCCGTCCGTCTACTCCCATTCCAAGTCCCATCTTCCGATCCTACTTGCTATTCCAGGTCCCATCTTCCGATCCCGCTTGCTATTCCTCCATCTTCTGTTCCCGCTTGAATCATCAGTCTGAGTTCCCGCTCACAAACTTCTAAGCGAGAGCGATGATGTCAGCACACACGCGACTGGACTGTTAGCACAGACTTCTTAAAGAGGAACGCACATAAAAAAAAAAATAAAAAAAAAACATTTTTGAAATTATCTAGTCAGCCGATTCCAGGGGGGTGCAAGTGCACCCCCTTGCACCTGCCTGCGGGCGCCCTTGGTTGCTAGGCCACCTTTGTGGAGGGGAGTAACTGTTGCTGTTCTCCATTCCACAGGAATAAAGCCTGTCATTAGACAATGATTGAAAAGGTTACTTAATGGTGATGCCAGTTCATATTTTAGCCTGCTTAGAAGACAGATGGGATGTTTTCTGGTCCAGTAGAGGCTGTGTTTCTTTGTCTTGGATAAGGCTTTGAGGACCTGCTCTTCAGATATGTAGGGTGGAGGAGTTTGGGGGGAAGATTTGTGATAAGTAGGAGGGGATAAGGAAGTGAAAATTTTGCTAAACCTATCTGCTAGCAGGTTTGCTATCTCTGTAGGGTCAGTGTGTGTGATACCATTGGTCACTAGTCTGCACATGCTTGGGTCCTACCTTTTAGGCTACATATATAGCTGTAAAAGGCCTTATCATTATATTTTGCTGTACTTGCTAAGTTTCTCTCAATGGTGCCCTTAAAAGATTTGACAAATTGTCTTATTTGTCTGTTGAGGCCAAGGAGGGGGCTTTTTCATTGTTGGGGCCTTGCCTTTGTTTTCTTGGACAGCAACTTTTTGCATTTATTGTAAAGTTTGTTGAGGCTGGATGTCCACCATGGCATCTTATTTTTACTTGGGGCTGTAGCTTTGATTCTTTCTGGTACAGCCGAGTTTATACACTTATGCAAGTGATTGTACAGGGCTTTAGTGTAAGGTTCAGCATAGTTACCACTTCCAGCTTGGGGTGGGGCTTGGAATGCATTTATACCTTTACCTAAGAGGGTATAGTTTGCCTTTATATTTTATATTTTATATTTATATATTTATATACATTTATATAAATGTTATATTTTATATAAAAATTATATTTTATATTTATATTTATACTTTATATTTTATAGTTTATATTTTCCTGGTAAAGAACCTTTGTGGGCATTCCAGCTGTTGCACATGTCTGGTCAGGTACCTGCCAAAGGAAGCATTATAATGATGGGTCTGATAAGGGCAAAATAAAGTGGCACCATGTCCTTCTTGAATCTGGATGCCATGCCCTTACTTGTAAGTTGGGCGACATAGAATGATTTTCTTACCATCTTGGCCACATGGTGGCTAAAGGCAAGATCACTGTCTACATATGTTCCCAGATACTTCACTACTGGGTAATGGCTCAACTCTTAGGGGTGTCGTATCAATGGAGTAATTAGCCTGGTTGGTAGTTTTCCCAAAAGGCACTATAATGCATTTCCTGGCATTGAATTTTAATCTGTGACTTTGGCACCAGTCATTTGTTTATGTTATACCCTCTTGTAAGATGTTTGTGTCATGGGGGAATCTATAATAGCTCCCAATTTGCAGTCATCTGCAAAGGCCCATGTCTTCATCTCCGAGAAACAGATGCCAAATAGGAGCAGTGCCAGCATGGAGCCCTGAGGTACCCCTCTGGTGACCGTCCTCTTAGTGAAGATGGTCTCACCAATCCTGACTTCCTGGGTCCTGTCTGTGAGCCAGCTTGCAATCCAGCAAGTTATGTAGGGGTTTATACCCAGTTTAGTAAGTTTGTCAAATATACCAGAGTGGGGTATTGTATCGAATGCCTTTGCCAGGTCCAGGTAGGTGGTATGCACAATTTTCCCCTCAACCATTTCCTTTTAGAGTTCTCAAATAAGTCCACCAGGTTTATTAGGTATGACCTTTCCCAACAAAGCCAGACTGGGTTGGGTCCAGTGTCTTAAGGTTGCTTATGCCTTTGTTGATTTTTTTTTCTATGATAATTCATTCCATGGCTGTGCATATTAGGCTAGTCAGACTAATAAGACTGTAGTTTCTGGGGTTGGTTTATGGTCCACCCCTGTGAAGTAGAATAACCATTGCAGTTCTTTATTCCCATGGTATAAAGCCTGTTTTGAGGCTATAGTTGAAAAGTGACTCAAGTGGTCCTGATAGATCATGTTTCAAGCTATTTAGGAGGCATCCTGGAATATTGTTGGGGCCCACTGAGGCTGTGTTTTTGGCCTCAGTGAGTGCCGTCAAGACCTGCTCCATGTTAGTAGTTATGGGGTTATGTTAGTAGGTATTTCATGGGAGGAGGCAGGGAGAGAGTGGAGTGTGAAGTTTGATCTGAATTTACCAGCCAGCAAATTCGCTATGTCGCTCTACTCAGTGAAGCAGGCACCATTGACCATGAGTTCACCACACTGATGTGTACTGCTTTTGAGGTTTTGGACACAGCTGTAGAAGGCCTTATGGTTGTTCATAGGTTCATAGGTGTTTTGTCTTTAGCCTGTAAGGCTATTTTGATCTAGTAATCTAGTAACTGGCCTTGTTGGACTTAATTAGTACTCTTAGTTTCCTGTTTTAATTAGAGAGATCCTGTCATTATGGAAGTTTCTCTTCCTGGTTTTAGCCACGACTTTTTCATTTTGTTATATGCCTATGAACTTTTGGATTCCACCAATGTGGTTTGCTTTTAGAGTTTGTTTTGGGTTTACTTCTAGTACAGCAGCCTCTATACAACCATTTACATGGTTGTACAAGGTCTCTGTGAACAATTCCACATAGGTTGATGTGAACTTGGGGTTAGGAAGGGCATTACATTTTGATAAACTATCACTTAATAGGATGTAGTTTGCTTTGGAGTAGTTCCTAACTGTTACAGGGTTTGCTGGGGTTACAGAATTGATTTTTATTTCAAAACAGAAGGCTTTGCAGTCCAACCTCACCAGTGAGGATGTGACAATGGGAAGAGGTAGGTGCAGCCCTTTCCCATATTGGTGAGTACCATGTCCAGTATGTTTGAACCTCTGGTGGCTGTGCCCACTATCTTGTCAAGGATACTTGTGTTATAAAGTCAAGGAATTGTTGTGCCTGCAAGCATGTGGCAGGGCATGTTTCCCAGTCTATAGAAAGTTAAAGTCCCCCATGAATAGGGTATATTGGTTTAATGGTGAGTGTCTCCACTAGGTCTCGGTACAAGCTATCGGATTTCAGGGACATAGAGGATGATCTATAGCTTGCTAGATATGATATAGGACTTTGTCTGTGGTGATTTGCATGTGGATAAATTCCAGGGCATTGTCCTGTTTAACCACCCTAGAGTTATGCTTACTGCTAATATAGCTTGAGACTCCACCTTTTGTAAATGTGTGGAAGGCACTGAAGCCTTGCAGTGCCAGAGTACTTTCTGCAGATTTAACCCATGTCTTGGCACAGATGTTTATATTCTCCAGAGTAAGGAGAGTCTGTAGGGTGTGGAGTTTCATCTTTAGGCTACTAGCATTGAGCAGTAATACCTTAAGGTGTCTTTGGGTTTTCTTTGCTGTGTCAGTAGGTTTGTCAGTTTGACATTACCTAAAAAAGGCTCTAAGGGAGTGGAAATGTTTTATCCAATATATGGAAGCTTAGAGGAGATAGGTGCAACTATCGTTAACAAAGCAATGTAGTTTATTAACCACATCCTCCATGCTGACAAATACTGAATCCCCCTGGAAAGACACCAGAATCTAAGCCAACTGTTGAATTATTCAATTATCTTTTGTTTGTACTGTGGCATCATCCTTGGTGAAGGTAGAATGGTGCGCAGTGCAAAGCACATACTAGCATGAGACACATATTAAGTGAGATCAACAATTTGTCTCTTCATATAGTCCAGGGAAGTACATTTCAGGTGATTAAATCCCATGTAGATTATGACAGAATCATACTGGCATAGCCGGCCTTAGGCACAGGGCAACTAGGCAGCCGTCTAGGGTGCCGCTCTTCCAGGGGCCCTTTTCCAGTATTTATTTAGTGTAGATAGACCAGGATGGGAGCACAGGGTGATATTGGGGGGCACTGTGGAGACCTTTTGCCTAGGGCACCAGTTGACCAATGGCCAGTCCTGCATACTGGTACCTGTGGTGTAGAGACCCGAGTGTGCAACTTAGTGGATCCTGGCTTCAGCTAAGCAACTAACCATTATCTTATCATTGTACAGTCTGATGAGTGAGGCATCTGTGTAATATATGATGGAGTCCCCTATGAGAAGAGTCCTGGATAATGTGTCTGCTTGCCTTATGAGCTTTGCTCTTGGGGCTCGACTGGGTGCAGGCATATGTGTAGTGTCTGGTTTTGCTTTTGGTGAATGCTTTAGAGATTACTGAGGATAGGCATTGTCATTTATAGGCGTATGATGTCTTTGAAGTTTAGAAAGATGGCTTTTTAGTCCCTCAGCATAAGTTGATCTGTGTGTGTGGTGGACACTATGAGTGGTAGATATAGTGTGTGTTTTTGTCAGCCTTGTTTGTACGCAAGAGTTATGCCTCCAGTGAATTTCTGTATGTGCATCTCTCACATACTGTGTTTGTTTCTTTAAGGATTAAGTGGTTGTTGTGACCATGAAACAATTGCTACATTGTCTCAGGATGCCCATATCTACCAAGCTGCCTATGGAGACTTTTGGAAAAAGAATATCCATGTTGTCTAGGCATGTATTTGGGTGGGCTACTGTAAGTTGTATTCTGGGTTATATAGAGGTCTCCTTGGGTGGTCTCTGGGGTTTGGCAGTAGACTAAGTTAAATTGTGCCAAGATTTCATAGTAATGCTGTTTAATGTGCTAACTAGCTGCTCTAAACTTGTCTCCTTGCAATGGTTTTCTTTCAGGCACACTAAGTTACAGATTTCAATTCTAAGGTATGTTTTATAGATAACATTTTCTTTCTGTGTGTTTGTGTCTGTACAGGGCACTGCTAACCTCTTGATGTGAAAACACCAGGAAACATTGTTTGTAAGTATAATGCTATAACAAAACAACTTAAACAAACTACCTTGACATGGCAATTTCAAGTATTAGGGACCTTTCGAATGATTTAAAGACAAAATCAACAAATAAAGCAAAAATAAAGCAGTAAGATTTTTAACAGTTAACTGAAGTGCAGAACAATAAAATAAATCTCTTACCCTTTCAGAGTGTAGTGAGGGTACCAACAGATGGGAGTTCTGGGAAAATGAGCATGAGACAATTTGTAGTGAGGGAGGTTCACTCTAGTGCAATACTGGCTTGCTGGGTAGGCACTTAGTATCACAGATATACAGAAAACATTAGATAGAGAAGTGAAAAGTACTTAAATAGGTTAGACAACAGACAACAGCAATAAAAGAGGGGAGGAAGGGACTTTGGAAGTCAGATTACCATAAGATGGAAGGCAGAGACACAGCCTTTTAGAACAACAAGAAAAGGGTGGGAGGGTTAGGAAATATTCTGGGGCAGTCTCAAAGAATAGGGGAAAGAAGAGTAGCAAAGTAAACAGAAAGGCACTGGAATGCAACTTTCAGCAGGTATATACAGCTGAAAAAGTAGTACTGATGCACAAATCCTGGATTCAGTATTCACAATACTGCCACTACTGCCATCCAACCACAGACTAAGGCACTAGACTACTACTAGAATGCAACTTAAAGTAGGTACATACAACTATAAAAAGTACTGAAGCACACATTCTGGAATAGAATTCACAATACTGCCACTACTGCAATACCACCACGGTCTAAGTTACCAGACTATGTAGAAATTTACCAGTAATGCCATAATAAATGACTAAGTGAGGATCAAGTTTGGCAGTAAATCACACTCCTGTTACAACTGTGAATAACACTACAAAACTGAGGTCCCAGACTGAGTACAAAATGCAAAAGGCTATATTTTACATGAAATTCTACTTATGGAAATAGAAGTGCAGAATAATGTAAAAGCAATTTAAAATCTTGCAGTAATACACAATCTTCTCACAACTGCAAATAAAGCTATAAGACTAGTGTCCTAGAACAAACTTAAAAAAATTAAAACAGATAACTTTTTGGTTAAAGCATGGACAAAAATCAGAGAAGTATAAAAAATATCACCACACAGGTCACTAAAAGTGCAACCTAAAATATTTAAGCAGAATTTATATAAGAGCTACTTTTCTTCCCTTTTGGTGAAAAGCTAGTAACTTACACTTTGGGGTTTCCATACCTCGCAGTGTCTTGAACAAAGGATCTAAAGAAATGACATCCTACACTGGCAAAGAATCAAACCCAGACTTCCCATGTGGGAGGCAAGAATTCTACTACTGAACCATCAGTGCTCATAAAGGCCAGTTCCTTTGAGACAAAATTGAAGCAGTAACCTAAAGATGCATTTGGAAATCACTACAGTCCTCCACTCTAGCAGCTGAGGTATCAAAGCTAGTTAATGCAGGATATTGGAAGATTCTTGCAAAAAACTTCCTCATTTGGTAGATGTTTCAAATGTTTGGACAGTGTTTTTAATAAAACAAATTTCATTTAAAGCCATTAGTTTGTTGACACAGTACATCTTCTTCAACCAAAACATCATTCTTTTAGAGCAAGCCATGAATATAATTATGTCAGAAAAACTATATTGCACACTGTGTTTTGACACAAACTGAGATCACATCAGTCCTGATAACATGTAAGAAGATAGTGCTGGTGAGGCTTAAAGCAGGAGAAACACAGAAGGCCCAAAGTAAATGAATTTTGAGCCTTTGGCATCATGTCCAAATTCAACATTCTAAAAATTGAAAAAAAAAAAAGCATAGCATTACAATGTCTAAAACACAGACTCACGTATTTATGCTCATAGAGTAATTCATAGACTGTCTAAAACACCATGTGCGGTGCTGAATATTTAATTTAGGTTTGCAAACCTACTATTCCAGTCTTGTTTTCTTGTTTTTAGAAAGAATTTCTTCTTATCTGTTTCCTTTGAGCAAGTTTTGTCACTTCTTGTACATGTGTGAACACTCTTTTGTTGAGAAAATTAAGTTTAAAGAGAAACGTCTGCACTTGCTCTTTACTTCAACAGACAAAGAAGTTACCTAATGTCAGCAAAATTGTAAAAGGGAGGTGGGTAAACGTCTGCCATGAATCATCTGGAATGTAAATTGGATATAATTATGTGTTGTGATTTGTCTGAGAAAGAAATATGACAATGAAGAGTGCTTGATATTGTTACTCTTGTTTTATTTAAAGGGATACTATGGGTAGAAACCGGTAAAAAAAAACAGTGTGTTAGCTTATCAGGAAGTTCTGCATAAAACAAACCTGACTCCAACACAATAAGTGTTATTCTGTTTTTTATTTGTTTCTCCCTTTAAATGCCCTCATGGCAGCAGACATCCTGATGTGACCTTGTTTTCTTGACAAGCTACTTTTTGCCCTTAATACAGTGTGTGGATTAATTCACCAGAATCTCTCCAGGCAGATTATAATTCCATTCCCTTAGAAGGGAAGTAATGAGAAATACTGTTAGCTGAGTGCTCAAGAGGGTTTTCAACCTAAAACTGATCAGATTAACCATCTGGTTACTGTCTCAGAATATAAAAAGACCAAGTTTAATTTTGGGACTGACAGGGTATTATGTTTTCTTTTGCCTGTCTTGCTGACATGGGATTTATGATTGATTGCTAATGTATATTTTCACAAGAATTTACTGTTGAATAATTAGTCTCAGAGGGCATGAAAACAAACACTAGTAAGCATAAATAAACATACACACAAACACATAAGCACACACTAACACGGGCACACACACATGCACACACATGCACACACATAGTAGACACTGTGATGTGAGGTGACTTCTGATCAGTAAAACTTGAGAGAATGTAAGCATTTCAACAGTATGGCAACAAAATACTTGCTGCAGTCAGAGAAAGGAGCAAAATAATCCCAGAGAAGTAAAACATGAGCTAAGTGGTGGGAGGCAGAGAGAAATACAAAACAATTCACTTGCAGGAAGGTGAAAAAATTAGCAAAAGAAACAGTTTAAGTCATAAATGGACTGCAGGTGTATCACAGTTTTAGAATCACTTACAAAATTTGGGGTAGACAAGCATAACCTTAAAGCTATAAAATGTTTGAACTGGCTCGGGGAGAAGTATATATAGAAAGCTGTGTAAACTGTGAATCTTTGCATGTTCTCCCTACATCCGTGTGGGTTTTCTTAAGGCATTTTGATTCCCCCACCTACCAAAACATGATGGTTAGTGACTACTCTAAATTATCCCTGCATATAATCCTTACATTTGTCCTTGTGACCTGGGATATTGCTGGAAAAGGTCCCCATGTAATAGTGTGCATACCTAGTTTAATATATAATTAAATAAATAACAATACACTTTCAGAAATAGATTTAAGTGGTGTGATGCATAGCGAATACTGTTTCTAAGGCGATGTCTGATACAATTTTTATTACTGTTGAGCATTCTGAGGAACTGCAACAGTTTTATGTGGTTTTGGGGGAATACATTGACTGTAACGATGTGTGCAAATGAACAAGTTATTTAACTCTAACAGTTCAGAGCACGTGTAGGAGATTATTGGGCATCCACAAAGAAAGAAAGCAGGAAAATGTAAGATGGAACTTAAAATTTTTTCCTTCTTTTTTTGAGCCCCCTAACTTCCCACAACCATTAGCCATAGTCCCACAGACTAATTTATGCGGTACATTTTGGCATCCAAGGACACTGGGTTTGAGAGGAGACAGCTGAGGATTATGACGAGGCAGAAGATTTTATCAAGTTTCATGTTTACAAGTGAGTCTGCTTTGTAGAAGCATAGTCTGCTTGACAATATACTTACCAAAAAGTGTAAAGTGCTTAGCCTATAAATATATACTTATTATTTATTTTATTTATTTAAAGTTTATTAATCAAGGAAGTGCACAGATCCACCTAAACTGTTTTCAGACTTAGCACAGCAGAAATACAACCAAAGAAGCAATAAACTTAAATAAATAGCACTGCAGCAGTGGTAATGTAAGAGTAAGCAAGCAAAGAAGGATAAATCAGGATAATATGTATCATACGTGAACACAGTTGTACATAGATGTGATACAAGAACTCCGTCAGGAAAATCAGTAAGATGTGTACACTGTCATAACATCATTAAATATAAGGTTTCTATGGAGAAAATAACATACAAAGGACAAAAAATGCAATTGTTGGGCACTGGATGGAAAGAAGACTAAGACATAAGTCAAATGAGGGGAAGAAAGGAAAGAAGGGAGAAAGACAAGAGAGAAAAAAGTGTATGTGTGTGGGAAGGGAGGCACAAGGAGGAAGAGTACAGCTATTTTCTACCCAGGTTCTGGAGATCTGGGCATCACTACAGCAGTTTGGGAACATGTTTACTGGTAAGTTAGGGTGAACCCACTTGATGAAGCACTGTACTCAAAGATCCTCAGTGGCTCATTAAATAGGTCCCTTATAGTGTCTCTGTGTGAGTTGAGCAGACCTTGAGAGAGGAACTACACAAGATGTTGGATTTGAGGGTAACCCATGAGTCCAATATTTTACTTCTGTGTTAACGTGTCTTATAGAAAAATATGAGCTGATAAATAAACATTGTTTTTTTAATGCACAGTAATAGCATATTGATAGCTAATGTGAAATAGTCAAGTCCAAGAAATCAGCAACTAAGGAGAGGGCTGAAGTGGTAGATGGTGAGAGTCTACTGAGGATCCACAAAAATGATCCAAATTGGGCCCCGCAACTGCTGAGGTCAACCATGTGACTACCCAGAAATACTTAATAACAAAATTCCACAGAGCTTAAAGTTACAGCCTAGCAACACAATAAATTAGGTAAAACAAACAGATAAACTATTCTACATTAAAAATACACTACATAGCATAAATGTCATATATCTCTCAAACTCTTAGAGTAAGAAATCTGGACAAAGTCATAAATAAAAGTGGGACAAAGGCCCAAACACAGGTACAATTTTTAAATATTGCTCTTACAAACTTAGAAAGTTGATAGAATAACAGGTTTATCATTTAGCATGAGTTTTCTTGGTGGGGTATGAAGTCTGAAACTCAAATGTCCGTCATTATTTTCTAGCTTCAGTCTTTAATGATCTGCAACTAATTTGCCAGAAAAACACAATTTTATGAAAAAATGGACCAAAAACATAAGGCAAAAAATCTGGACATTCTGCAAAAATCGGTACAGTTGAGAGGTATGAATATCATACATAAACTACAAAATGCAAAATTCAAACTGAAAAAAAATACAGATGTCCATTTTTCAAGTGCAAGTAAGTAAGGCACCTGAGGTTGTTCATGGCAGAGATAATACTGCACTCCCAGGCCTCAGAACAGTCAAGGGTGTGTAATATTGTACCGTACACATTCACCTTGTCCATTATTGCTCTCATAAGTACTCCATATACATAAAAAAAACAACAAACAGATTAAGAAATGTTATTTATAGACAGTTAGGTCACCAGCCCACTAAAAGCAAGACTTTGCTGCAGCAGCACTGAGTCCTTATATTAGTAGTCCCAGGTATATCACTGGTACATCAGACAGCACAAAAGACAAACAATATCTTCATATACTGAGATCCTTAGCAATAAAATTAATGGGCAAATTTGTAGAAAGACTAATAATTGAAAATAATATTATACTATATACTTTACACATCAACACATACACATGCATACCCAGGCGCAACACCGTGCTACAGTACAAAATGCCTTTGTTTTCCTCCCAGGATCAGAAGTAAAACTGCTGTTGCACACAACATTTGTAAGTGTTAGTAGTTTTAGTAAAAGTTCATTGCCCACTGTAAACATTTGCATTTCACTGTGGTCACTACAAGGGAATGAGTCCCTTTATGCTGAAGTATGGAAAAAACAGGAGTTCATTATATTAAGAAGGGATTACACTGAGTCTGACCCCTCTCAAAAACATTTCAGTAAAAATAGCTTTACTGTTTTGGCCTTATGTGTACTTTGGTGATTTTCTCCTTAGCAGACTGAATTTAAGTCAAATTGAAACATATAATCACACATCTAGAGTAAGATGAAAGTCACACACCTTATTGCGTTGTGTTTTGTCTAGAGATATTATAGTGAAACAAAAACAAATGAAAGCAGTTTTGCCAAGTTACAATTTTTTTCTGTTTGGGATAAGAATAATGTAACCTAATGTACATAGAAAAGTAAATTAGTGTTAAGCTGCTGTGTTATTGTTTTCACCCTGGATACTGTGTTACTTACTATAATAACTTGATACTATGCCAGCTTGCAAACCAATACTTGTTTCCAGTGGAGAATTGTATTTCTCCTCAGCATAATTAACTTTAAGTGCTACTTCCTCAGTAAGCTTTCTGTAATTGTTAATACAGAACTCAACCACATCTTCTCCTGTTACAACACATACTATCATTCCATAGTCAAACCGCGACCTTTAGTAAACACTTTAATATGTAGCAAGGAGAAAAGCACATTTTCTTCCATAACACTGTCAGTTTCCTTTATTAAATAGTTTATTTTTTGATTTTACTAGTACAATTTATAAACTGGACCAGTGCACCATTAACTTCCATTATTAAATTATTATACAAGGAGACAAGGTTTAAAGGGGTGCCAGCTCTCTTTACAAAAGCCATTCCTAAAATACACTTTGCAGAAAGGTAGTGGTAGTCATTATTGCAAAACTCTCATTATGATCATTTTCAGGAAGAATGTAGCAACTTGGGGGGTTGCTGAAAGCTACAAATAGCCTTTCACCAAAGTGTAATGACGTTGAAGTTGGTTATACACAAGGAAACTTGTGTTGGTGAGGCCTGCTATAAAGGAGGTGAAAACACTTCAATTTGCAGGCATTCTTCAATTGGTTAGACAGGCTTTTACACAGAAATGTCACTCAACAAATTACACTTTATCAAAATCTAGAAATGCAGCAAGATCCTCGGGAGTTGGTGACTAAGCTTTCTCACAATCCTTACTGCATTACAGTGTTAATGGCATTTCTTTGGGCTGGCTGTTTTTAAGGAGAATAACTGCTTTTTTAACTATTGTTATATTTTTTTCTTATTGAGGTGTCACTGTAGTAACATTAGCTAACATAAATGATGACAGAAAATGCTGTAACTCAATTTTATAGAAAACCCAATGCCTTTGGCATGCTAAGCCCAAGGCCTCTATTGCATTAGAAGGGCCTGACTAATGGCTGCTCCCTAGTAACAAAATGAGTGTTATGCTCATTGGTGAAATAATGGTATGCAACATCACGTTCAGTTTTTACAAACTAAAGTGGTGCTATGTACATATCCCTTTATTCCTTTGTTTTAATATTAAATGCTTGCTTCATTAAAACCATAATCCTTGCACATTTCAAATTACTAGTTATTCTCTGTCCTGCGCATAAAACAAAAACACTACTGTCTGTAAAGATGTGCATTGACACTGTTTCTCTTCCTCACTACAACACCCAATGAGAAAAGCTCCACCATACTGAGAACATTTTAATAGCAGCTGTTAGCATCAATGTGTAGAATTATGGGCAGTACCCAATAGGAAACAATTACAAATTTCCCTGTGTCTGTGGTGTGTATAATTCAGGCAAAGGCAAATGTCAAACTGAAAGTACTTCCAAAATAACAAATCAAAACCAAGAAAATCTAAACATGTTATTGCTCAATGCTAGGAGTTTGAACTGCTCAATACTCAGTCTAAACGAAAACTCCACTCCCTAAAAGCTCTCCTTACCCTAGAGAATGATGACATCTGTGCAGTCACTGAGATATGGTTTAAAGCCATGGAGAGCACATTGACAGTGCAAGGCTATAATGACTTACACACATTTAGACAAGCTACTACACAGACAGGGACTAAAGGACAAGGTGTCTCAGTTTACATAAAAAATAAATACACCTTAAGGCTGGTCCAGTAGAACAATACACTTGAGCTTCTCCACATTCAAATCACCATAGGCAAAATCACTTACAATTTCCTTGCAAGCTATAGGTCCTCCCTATGAACCAGGAAACACATAACATGTATTTAAGCTTAATGGAAATGCTCATCAACCAACCCAATGCCATATTCTTGGTGAATTTAATTACCCCATTATTAACAGGAAATCATATAAAACACCGAATGTGCAGGCATATGCTGGCCAGGGAAGCAAACATACTAGATCTGGTCCTTGCTAATATGGGACAGTGCTGCACACCTCCCAGTGTAATGTCTTCTCTGGTAAGGTCACACCACAAAATAGTCTCCTTTGAAATAAAAATAAAAACCGGAGTCCCAGCTAACCCTGGAATGTTCAGGAGCTACTCTAAGGCTAACCTGGTAAAATTTCAAGCCCTCGTAAACTCTAAGAACACTACTTCCTACACGGAATTGTTCACAGAAACCCTATACAAGTATGTTAATTGTTGCATAGAGGCAGCTGTACCCACCAGGAATAAGTACAGAACTAACTCAAAAAACAAGCCATCTGGGTGGAATTACAACATCAATAGGCTCTATAACAGAAGGAAGAAAATCATGGTTAAAATTAAGACGTGTAGCATCCAGCAGGATAAAAGCATGCTCATCAAACTAAACAAACAAATTAGAGGAAAACTGAAATCTACCAAAACCAAATTTGAGGTAAATTTGGCCTCCCAGGCCAAGGACAATCACAAAGTATTCTTTAGCTATGTCCGCAGTCTCAAAAGCAATACGCAGTTGTGTGCAGAGCTCATTGTTAATGGAGCCACTTATATTGAGCCATAGAAAACCTACTAGCAGACAAATTCAGATTTGAATTTATTCCTCTCTTCCCCCTCAACATCCCATCAGGAAATACCATCAAGTATAACTCCCCTATCACTAGGGTGCAGGTTTTCAATGCTGTATCTAAAGGACAGATACAACAGCCTGTCTCTAAGACCAAGAACACTGCACGGATGGGCCCAGACATTATCCCAGGATGCCTTCTAAATAGCATGAAACATTGCCTATCAGGCCATCTGGAATCGCTATTTAACTGTAGCCTCCAAACAGGCTTCATGCCTCACAAATGGACTATGGGAATAGTTATCCCTTGGCACAAAGGTTTGCCATCTAAAGACCCGGGAAACTACAGACCCATAAGTCTCACTAGTCTCATACATAAAGCCATGGAAAGAATTATTATGGAAATGATCGGTAATGACATAGTAACCCTCCAGATACTGGACCCAACCCAATTAGGATTCGTCAAGGGCAAGTCATGCCTACTTATCCTGGTGGAGTTCTTTGAGAAGGTTACCAAAGCAATGGATGAGGGCAAAACAGATCACACTGCCTATCTTGACCTGGCCAGGGTATTTGGCACAATACCCCACTCAGGCATTGTTGGAAAACTCAAGAGGTTAGGTATAAACCCTTATGTGACCCGGTGGATAGCCAGCTGGCTCACAGGCAGGATCCAGGCACCTGTGTCTCTAATACACACAGGCAGCCTATAAATGGTTCATCTCCCAGGTCCCTGCTTGTAAATGTGTCATCTCTAAGCCCCTGTTTATACTTTTCAAGGGTACAAGGACTTTTCAGAGATTTAGGACGTATGGCTAGGCTTAAAAAGGCCCTAGTGGTTTTTAGCCTAGTACACACCTATGAAGCTATGAACCTATGAAGATGTAAAACTGTAGGTAGTACCTAATACTAGGAACTACACAGAATAGTATGTCTACCCAAGGTCATGCTAACAGAGGCAGATTCTTTTGCTGAAGTAAAGTGATGTTTGGAAAGGTGGAAAATGATCGGACCTTTATTAACTGTGGCAGGGAGAAAATGGAATTGAAAAATTAAAAGGCATTATTTTCTGGGTTCAAAACAAGATCTAAGTGATGTTCTAGTTAGAAAAAATAACTCTGGGATAAAGTTAGATACATTGGAAGACAGAGTTTTCCTTTAAAGGATCAGTTAGCTGCATGCACGATGGACTACCAACCTCTAGATAGCTGTGAAGTATAAATACTTAACAGACATCTGTTTTAAAAAAGAGACAATATCTTTAAATAGATGCATGCATATAATATATAATTACATAACCAAACAGGGAACAGCTGCAGCAGCAACAGCAAAAAAAAAAATGAAAACGTAGCTCTGTATTGGGCAATATCATAAATGTATACTACAGAGCACATTTATGAGTGATCGTATTAAGAAACATGCAGACTCTCTGCAATCCTTAGTAGCATTTTATGGTGTGTCGGAAGGTAAGTCTGAAACAGAACTCTGCTGCAATATATGGTCTTTTTATGGAGGCAACCACCTCAGCATATTTTTCTGTTAATTTCATTATATAATTAATAAAGATTATGCTAAGGCGCTGAAGTGTCAGCAGCAGTGTTTAAAACATAAAGATGGTGATGAGCAGTTCCATCACTGCCTATCATTGCATGGCAATCCAGCCAAAAGACAGCAGCTTCTGATGAAAAGTAGGCCCGAGTTGGGCAATACCACAGAACTGTGTAAAGTACAAAGGGGTCATGTACCCTAAACTCTGTAATTGCTAGTGGCATTTTCTGAGGGATTTCATGTTATTTCATTGAAGCCATTTTCCTAGAAAAAAAAAAAAAAAAGATAACATTGAAAGCATTTTCTTAAAAAAAAAAAACTCCACAAAAATATAAACACTGCTTACTCCACTGGTGAGTTGATTTGCCTCCTATATCTCTTTACTTAAATATACAAACCCCATGGTTGCACAACTATGGAATTATACAGCAAACTAAGAAGTGAAGCACGCACATCTAATAAAAACTTAAAAAAAAATCAAAACCAGAAAACAAATGGAGTTGTGGGGTTTCTCTTTGCCTGTTTATTTTTCACTGAAAGTGGCTTTCAGTGTTATTTACTGAATATTAGTTGTTTCAATGAAAGTGATTTCAATCAAATGACATTTTTACTTTATAGATGGGGGAGGGGGTTAGATAGTGACAGAGGGCTAAGCTAAACCAATACCATGTGCACACCTTCTGAGACACAGTGTCTATTTTTGTTATTAGAGCCTATATTTGGTAGTTGATAGGATGGTATTCATGATGCAGGCTTACCATGTACTGCCCTGATTGCCTCATTAGGATTTTGGGATAGTATACAACAAACAACATTCTTCTGATAACTGCTTAGACTTACAGTCATTTTCTCAGGTCACCCGAGTTTGAGTCATAGTTGTTTGAGCGTATTAGCCTGAGGTGACTTGCCTTACATTGTAGTGAGGTCATATTACCTGAATGCTAAGCAGATGTAGGTAGCACAAGGTTTGTGTACCTTAGAGAAAGAGCAAAGTAGGTGTTACATTGCTTGTAAATTATTGTTCTTTATCCCAGGTACAGTGACTCTGGAGTGAGAATAATAAAGTAAAGGGTTATGGGAGGAGAAAAAAAGTCTCCACACATGAGGATGCAGAGGGAGTTGCTCCCTGCTGAAACATTTTTTTGTTTAGGTCACATTTGCTCATAACATGACTTGTTTGAGTTATCATCATAATCAGACCCCTTTCTCCCATTTTCTACATGGGGCCGGGGAATCTTGTTAACTGTTGCCATCTCTCTCAATTCAGTGCCACACTCCTGCCTTCTTCGACACTCATGCCTGACTTTCACAGATCTTCTTTCACACAATCCATCTATCTCTTTGCTGGATGTCCTCATTTCCTCTTACCTTCTTCCTGTCTGTCCCAAATCATCTTCACCAGGTTGCCTTCTGCTTTTCTGCACATATGTCGACACCATCGTAATCTGTTCTCTTTGATCTATTTTGCAATTGGAGCTACTTTGGCTTCTGCTCTTATGTCCTCATTTTTTTGTCTGTCCCACAGAGTGCATCCTACCACCCTTCTCAGCCACTTCATTTCCATCACCTCTAGCTTCTTCATCTACTCTGCCTTTACTGCCAAGGTTTCTGTACCATACAGTAGTACTGGTCGTACCACTGTCTTGTACACCATACTTTTCAGTTTCTTTGGCATTCTTCTATCATAGACTACACCTGACACTCTATGCCAGTTGTCTGGAGCCCCTCTGATTGACCTCTTCATTCAGGCTTGCCTTCTCCTCAACCACCCCTCCCAGATACTTGAAGCTATTTACTTGTTCCATTATCTTCCCTTTTATTTCAGTTCTCAGCTTATTTTGATTTCCCCAGTTTGCTGCCATTACCACTGTCTTGTCTGTGCTTAATTTCATCCCATGTGCCTTCAGTTTTGCATTCCATTGCTCTATACTTTGCTGGAGTTCTTGTTCAGAGTCTGCCTGTAATGTCACATCATCTGCATACAGCAACTTTGTTGATTTGTCCCTTCCAACCTGTTTGCTAATGTAGTCCATCACCAGTATGAACAGCAGTGGTCTCAGAGCTGAACCCTGGTGTACATCCACTTCCCCTGGGAACCCCTCTGTGAGCCTGAACACTGTTCGTACTTGAGTCATTGGGTCCTTGTACATAGCCTGCACTAATTCTACCAATGTTTCTGGGACTTTGAACCACTGCAGTACTGCCCAGATCAGCTTTCTTGGGACCTTGTCATATACTTTACCGAAGTCTAGGAATGCCCAGTTGCACTCTTTCCTCATCTCTAGTTTCTTCTCAGCTATCTGTCTCACTGCAAACATTGGGTCAGTTGTGCTGTATCCTGATCTGAATCTGAACTGCCCATCTGCCATCTTACATTCTACTACTCTGCATATCTATTTTGAATCACCCTCTCCAGAACTTTCATGCAATGTGGTAGGAGTTTGATGCCTCTGTACTGTCCACAGTTGTGGATGTATCCTTTGTTTTTGTACACCAGCATAAGTATGCTTATTCTCCAGTAATCTGGGATATACTTTTCTCTCCACACAGCTATGAGTCGGGAGCCATTTCTCTCCTATCTCACCCGGCATCTTTATCATACCTGCTGTGACCTCATCTGAGCCTACTGCTTTCCCTGACCTGATTTTTCTTAGTGCTAGGGTAGGCTCCTCTTTTCTCTCATCGTAGGCTATTTCTGGAGCAGCACAGCTTCTGTGGGGTTTTCTTCATTCAGAAGCTGCTGTCAATTTCTTCTTCCATCTGCCTTTGATATCCTGTGGACTGGTGAGTAGGCTGTTGCTTGCATCCCCTATGAAGGGTGTCTGACTATCTTCTTTATCTTTCAGTCTTTGCCTTTCAACCTGACATAGTTTCTTTGTGCCACCTACTGAGTCACTTTCCAGAAACTGATAGAGTGCCTCCGATGCCCAATTCTTTGCTATTGCAACTCCTTTCTTAGCTTCTTTGTTAGCCAACCAGTATTCCTTCCTAGCCTTCTCGGTCTTTTCTATCTCCCAGTTTTACCTGCACTCCTTCTTTCTTTTGATGATTTCCTGAACTTCTGCATTCCACCAGCAGCTTTCCTTATGTACCTTATTTCCATACCTGACTCGGCCACATATCTGTTCTGTAGTCCTCACACATGCTGTTTTGAGGTGCTGCCTCTTCAACTCCACCTGTTTCTTCTTCTTCTTGGGGTGCTAAACCTCTGAGTAATTCATTGAACTGTTTTATTTTCTCTCCAGTAAACTTCCAGGTCTTCAGCATGGTCTCTGTTGACCTTAGAGCCTTCTCTGACCACTGCTTGCAGCTGGTATTCAGTGGTTTATGCTGTGGGCTGACTGTTTAACTGGGGATGATTCTGCAATCGTTGATTCTACCCCAGTGCCTTTTCCTTACTAGGAGGAAATCTACCTGAGTTGCATGTTGGCCAGTCTTGTATGTGATCTTGTGATTGTCTCTCTTGCTGAACAATGTGTTGGCTACTCTCAAGCCATATGCTAGACAGAAATCTAGAATGGTCTCTCCTTCTTTATTCATGTTGCCCCACCCATGTGGACCCAGGCAGTCCTTGTATCCTGTTCTGTTTGTCCCAATATGAGCATTTAAGTCACCCATTATCAACACCAATTCATGTTGTCCTGCTTTATCTATTAGGTCCTGCAACTGCTGTCTGGATGCACTCTTTTCCTCACTATCACAACCCTGCTGTGGTGGATAAGCTGAGCTTATGAATACTGCCCTATCATTACACTGGAGTCTGATTACGATATGTTTGTCACTAATTCTGATGATATCCCAAACTGCCTCCTGAAGCTTCTCTCTCACCACAATTCCCACACCATTTCTAGCCTCCTAAGTAGTAGACTATGGATCCCAAGCCAAGTGGCTTTGCTGCACTGCCCTTTCATCTTGTCTCTTGGATACATAGGATGTTCAGCCTCCTCCATATCATCATGTCATCCACTTTCAAGCTACGTCCAGTCAGTGAACCCACATTATCTGTAACAATTCTTAGTTCGTGTTTGGCAGGTTGTTTGAGTGCATGCATTAAAGGAATGTGTATACTTGAGATGTTATTTATGAGTTTTTGTGATCACACTAACATGATGCAAGCTTCTAATGAGATGAGTACATTGGCTTGATGTGTACATATGATGTTATAGTTTTATTTATGCAATTGCATGTACTATAATACAGCAAGTAGTGCTTATAGTAAGATTAGACTATATTGCATGCTCTATCTATATACATTATCAGAACAATTGCATTTGTTTTGTATTAAATCATACTCATATTATTATGTCTTCTAATATTTGTTATCATGTACTATTGTGTCTGTTTGTTTTATTACTTTCCAGATATATTTCTTCTTTTTTGTCTTTTTTGTCAAGCCTGTGTAATATGGATGGCAAACCCCCAGCACAATAGAGCTGCAAGAATACATAAAAGCAGTACATATAGGGTAGCCTACAACTGGAAAAAGCATAATAACACGAATAATATAGGAATGGAATGCAATTATTTGGTGGCTTAAAGATAAGCTAACAATATGAAAAAATAAGGATTGCAGAGGATAGACTGCGGTGGTGGTGCTGCAGTAGCGTTGTCGCCTCACAGTTAGACATTGCCCGTTCGATTCTCAGTTAGAGCGTCTTCTGTGTGGCGACATGCGTGAATGGGCATTCCTTCATTGAAGGTTGTGCGTTAGGCCCGGCAAGCCAGCACGTAAAACTCTACTGCCAATCATTAGCGGACCGGAGTTCCGCTGTGGCGACCCCTAACCGGGAAAAGCCGAAAGACACAAACAAACCAGGATGTAGTGGAAGTATCAGTACTAGCAAAATGTGAAGTTATTATTCATCTTTAAAATAGATAAGTGGTGAGCTACCATTCACAGAACTGTCTTACTGAAATGACATATGATAGAGGCAGTTTCACTGAATATATGTTTTGATCCTCAACAGAATCCATATAAACAGCTCAAATGAAAGAGCAGAGTGCATACAGTTTAAAAAAAAAGGAGGCAGGGATGGGAGCATGACTAAATCTTTAAGTGTTTCAAAGCATTCCATGGAGGTCAAATCAGTGTCATCTCAAAGACAATAAAAAGAAACTAAAAGAATGCAGTTGAAGATACAGAGATACTGAGTAAGCAGCTCAGAGGATCAATGAAAAAATGTTATTTCACTGAGCAGGTAGTAAATAATTTGTTCAGGTTTCCTGAAGAGCCACTGGACCTGAAAACAATGGCTCTATTCTAAAAGTCATAGAACAGGTATAAGGCCATCCTCTCAAGAAATCGGGTGTGTAGATGAGATGGTGACAATAAAGTATTAGAGAAATAAACCTACAGCTTATCTAGTAGATAATAAACAGATTCAGTGGCCCATGCAGTCCCTATCTCCTAACAAAATATGTATTCCATGTTTCTACTTTAAGAAGAAGTAATGGGATATTAGACTTGGATATATAAACTGTCCATGAAAACAGCAAATGGTGTTGAAAGAAGTAGAGGAAAATTAACTGAAGAAAGGAACAAGTCAAGAAAAACTAATGCTCTAGACAGTAAAGGCATGGTACTAAAACAGAAGGCAGAATGACAATACAGGTAAGTCAGAAAATTGAAATAGCAGAGGGTAAAAAGAAACATCTTAACTTTAAATGATTCACTATTAATGAAAAGGGATATTTGATTGTACAAAAAAAATAGTGTGAGTAGGACAGCAAAATTAACACATGCAATGGTAAAAGGGATATTTATAGGGTTATCAGTGCATTCATATTGCAAACAGGAGTCTAAATGGAGAGATGAAAAGTCAGCAAGCAAAGGAGAGTAGCCCTAAAAGTGAATTCATCCTCAAGTGTTGGTGAGTATCTTCACGAGGTGGACCCTGTTTTTCACAAAATCTCACCAAGGCGACACTGACGTATAGACTATATTTATATAGCATATATCATGGACATGGAAAAAAGTAGGTCAAAAACTAAAAAAGATAGGATAAAAAAGTGCCCAACCCTGGTAGGTGCACTGGGGCCAGGACTGGAAAAAATGACAGTGTAGAATCCTCAAAATAAGGAAACATTCCTACAATGGGGCTAGGCCAGGCCCAGGGGGAGGATGGCCCCCCTGTTCTAGAAGGAAGTAGCAGTCCACAAAAATCAATAGGCCAAAAAAGAGCCATAAAATTGATAGAGTGGACTATTGAGGATAAGAAAGAAATTATGTATTGTTACTATTATGCAAAAAGCCCAGAATTTCCAGACACAAGATATGCAAAAAGATTAAGAGATAAATTAGAGGAAAGAAAAATACTTCCAAAGGAAAAACTGTCAGAAGCTTCAAATGAAAATTTGCATTCATTAATACAACAGATGTTTGAAAAACAGTATATAGATTAAGAAACGTTGATCTGCTTGGAAAAAGAAGCATCTGAGGAAGTGTGAAAATGTAAACAACAAGATCTAGATATTTTTGAAAATTATAAAAAAGAAATATGGACATGGGAAAGGAAGAGAGATTTGATATGGTGCAATATTTATGCAAAGGACAAAGCCAAACTAAGCAATATAAAGACAGCAGCCCCAAAGATTTTTGAAGAGAAATACAGGCAAAGGTATCCAAATATGGAAAATGTCACAGCAAAAAAAAAAAAAACAATATCTCAAAGATGGAATATAGAAAAAAAGATTAGTAAAGTAAAAGTTAAAAAAACAGAAGTTGAAGTTATGGAGTGCCTGTGAAGGGAAGGATTTGATGTAGAAGGTCTAACACAGATTACCTCACAGCATGATGGACTGAGTCTCCAAAGTAAGGAGAAGCAGGAAGATCAGGAGACATCTGAAGAAGAAATATGGACATGGGAAAGAAAAAGAGATTTAATATGGTGTGATATTTATGCAAAGCAAAACTAACCAATACAAAAAGAGCAGCACCAAAGATATTTGAAGAGAAATACAGACAAAGGAATCCAGATATGGAAAACTTTACAATACAAAAAAATAAGAAGACAAAGAGAAAAAGTAGAAAAGGAGATTAGTAATGGAGGAGTTAAAGAAACAGAAACTGAGGTTATGGAGCACCTGTAAAGTGAAGGATTCAGTGTAGAAAATCTAATTCAGAAAGCACCACAACAGGATAGACCAATGGATATCCAAATTAAGGGGAAACTAGTGGAACAGGAAGCAAATGGTCATGTTCCATATCAAGATATTTTGGAGCTTTCCACAGGAAAACAGGATAAACATTCACTTGAAGCTAGACAGGAAGGGAAGGAACAGGAAACTGTGGAATCTCTGATGCAGTCAATGTTGAGGAGTGATAGGCCAGTAAGTTTCCATATGACAGAGCAACAGATTAAAAAGGATGAAATTAAACAGAAGGTACCACAGGAAGATGTTATAGAACTTTCTATAGAATGCCTGCAGGAAATGGAAAACAAGGGATGTGCTCTCAGTTTGGAAGAAAATGAGCTAAGAGAAGAGTTGCTTGATTTAACAGACATGGCACACTGCTTTAGTCATCCCTCTCCACAAAGGAGGAGCGACTACAGACCCTGGGAACTATCACCCCATTAGCCTGACAAGTCTGATATCCAATATCAGAGGTGGCTTAGAGGTAAACCACTTTGGCTATGGTGTGCATGGTCCTGAGTTCAAGACTAGCAGAGGTTGTTTATTTTTAGGTGGGAGGGTGGCCTAATGGTTAAGGTGTTTGCCTTATAAATACAAGGTGCAGGGTTTGAGTCTCACAAGGGATAACTGGCTAGGCTTAAAATGGCTCACAAGGGCAATTAGCTTAGTACCAACCTATGAACCTATGAAAGCTATGGAATGCTCCATCCTGAACCTAATAAACAAGGATACAGGGAATCTCCAAACTCTGGATCTCACACAGTTTGGTTTTTTGAAGGGTAGATCATGCCTGCTCAACTTGGTCGACTTCTTTGAGTCAGTCACCAGAGCTGTGGATGAAGGCAAGGTGGTTCATATAGCCTACCTTGATCTGGCCAAGGCCTTTGATACCATTCCCCTCTCAGGATCATAGAAAAACTCACTAAGCTAGGCATCAACCCCTATATCACTAGGTGGGTTGCAAACTGGCTCACAGATAGAACCCACAGTGTGAATGTAGCTGACTCCAAGTCAGACTGCCGACCAGTCAGAAGTGGATTCCAACAGGGATCAGTCCTGGATCCTCTCCTGTTTGGTATCTACTTCTCAGAAGTCCAGTCCAACACAAAGGGACTCTGGCTGAAAAAGTTCATAGATGATTGCAAATTGGGAGCCATTATTAACTCCGCAAGTGATGTTGACATCCTACAGAAAGGCCTAACTGAGACCAACGACTAGTGTCAGAACCATAGCCTTAAGCTCAATGCCAAAAAATGTGTCGTCTTCCCCTTTGGGAAAAACCCAGTTCCCATGAACTACCACATCGATGGTAGTCCACTGAACACAGAAGGCGTTATAAGAGATCTGGGAACACAGGTTGACAGCAACCTCTCTTTTGACCATCACACTGCCACTGTGGCCAGAAAGTCCTTCTATGTGACACATCTCATTACTAAGGGTTTTGCATCCAGGAAGAAAGAGGTCATTGTCTCCCTCTACTCGTCCCTCATTAGGCCAATCATCGAATACAATGCCCTTTTTGGCATGTACCTCACTAGACACATGCAACAACTGGAGAGGCTGCAAAAGTACCTCACAAAAAGGATCCTAGGCCTTAAATACTTGTCCTATATGGACAGACTAAAAAAAAACTGCAAATATTCTCTGTCTAACATCGCCAACTTAGAGGCGATCTCTGCTTGACTTAAAAAGCCATTTTGACCCAGCTCTGTTAGAAATGCTACATCTAAAGAAATCCCAATCCCTCCACACCCCATGCTCCAAAGTCCTCAACCTCATTACCACAATCAACAAAATGTGCTGGAGGGACAGGTTCATAACCCAGAGACTGCCCATGCTATGGAACAGACTTCCCATACCTGTTAAACAGAGCACCTCACTGGCCCTCTTCAAGAGAAATCTTGATGAGTGGATGGGAAATAGAAAATTCACCCCAGGGATAACTCCAGTGGCTCTACTCGACAGATGTACTGGAAACTAAGGTCGGGTGGCACAATGCCAGGGTAATCCTATGGGCTAGGCTTGTAAAGGCTCCAGGGCCATTAGCCTAGTACACACTTATGAACCTATGAACCTATAAGATCAATGAAAGAAATAGACTGCAGAAGGTTAATAAAACCCCAAAAGTCAGAAGTCTGATAAAACAAATGAACACAGTAAGAAAACAATACCAATGTAAGGCTCCAGGCTCTTGAAGTAACTTTATTGTAAAAACACAAGCGCTTTCACCATCAAGGCTTCTTCAGGTGTATGAAACAAGATACAAAAGTACCTATTTTTATACTAATAATCATTAAATCACATGTTCTAATGGTAATCATCTTAAAGAGACAGTAGCAAGGGCCATAGCATGAACACAAGCTATATAAGAAACAATATAAAAAACTAATACTGTATAAAACATGTGTAAACATATGTAAGAAAATATATACACATATATAACTGTCTAAGAAATTCTACACAACTAAGAAATACATAAATAACTAAATATACCATAATGGAAACACACAATATTACCTTCGAAGTGGTCTATTCATTAAAACAGGTTTCAATGGTATACAATCATTTAAACCATGACCAATATTTGTTCTTAATTTCAGAATTCATTTGGTTTCTAAATTCTCAGTACGGCTTCTGATATCCACTCCCCTTGATGGACCCAGGGAAATGGCTACAGGTATGCAGGCTGAGATACAGAATACTGAGCTGGAATATAATCCTGTACCTGATACAAAATGGACTGACTGTAATGTTAATCAGTTCCTCTCTAAGGTGAGCGAGAAAACTAATCCCTTATTGAACAGTGAAACTGTGTTTGAAGGAGATGATGTAGAGAATATATACTATGTGGCACTGAAGAGTGAACTATTTTCTCTGGAAAAAGACTTGCTCAAATTAAAGAGAGTACAATTTGAGAAATACCACCTACAAACTTGTATCACTGAGAACATTGTACCTAGGGGGCTGAGGATCCTTAAGATGCCTGCCCAAACAGACTGTGACTCCACTTTGCTGTGTGAATGACAAAAACTGAATTTACAAACTAGTATTGGCTACTTGAAATTATTATCAACGGCTACTGAAAAAGAAGAAATGAAACTTTTGTCTCAAATCAAGAATAAATATCTTGATTTATGCAGAAAATATGACCCTGATTTGACTGTGAAATACATCAATGACATGCTAGAGAACGTCCTTGTGTATAGTCGTAAATTGACACAAACCAAACTCAAAAAATTACAAAGGGACAGACTAGATTATTTGCAGGGCCATGTATTTATGTGGCCGAGATACACAAATAACAACAATAGCAGTAACACCAAGAGTTCGGCAGCAGCCACTACTATTTCTTCCTCTAAGGATATAATCAATGAGGGGAATGTGTCTGTACCAATGACCAACCGGAATCGCGATATGATACAGGAAACAACGGAAGGACAGAACCTTACAGCAGTCGAGTTAGGTTGTAACACGCTAGCCACTGAGAAGCCAGCCACCGGGACAACAGCTTTTAAAAAGAAAACTATTATTACTGAAGCTCAAGTACATCTAGCAGCGAATTGCTGCATTTTGGACGGCAGCGAGATTGAAGATGTTCAACATCACATCACCAATTCTTTTTTAGGACATTCGAGCACCCTTGCCTTAAACTTTCCTCTCCCCACGAGAGTGACATCTACAAGCTGAGGCAGGGGCAGATTGAATTCAGTGCAATCGAGAGGGAGAAGCACAAAGAGGAGCAAACGGAAATATACAGATGGAATGGTAAGTCCGTTTGCCATCAAGAAAGCTTTGCTGAAAAACAAGAACTGATTGTTAATTTATCACCTTATGTGCTATCTGAACATGAAAGCGGTGTGCTATGTAAAGGACTTTCATTTATTCCAGCTTTAGACTCTGATATCACAGACATTGTCATTGATATTAAGTTATTCTCTAGAAACTTGATGTTAAAGGTTTTATATGCTAATAACGCTTCTGATAATGATTGCATTTTTAAAAAACCTAGCTCTTTTATGCCTAAATTGAGCCCTTTAATTTCTGCATTTGAGCAAGTCTGTATAGATGATGCATACAAGGTTTTTTATGAACAGAAAAAGAAATATCATAAGAAGTAGTATAACTTATCCAAAGATGAAAGTGTAGCATTAAAAGGTTTACAGACTAATACATCTATTATGATACGACCTGCAGATAAGGAAGGGCAAATTGTAATTTTAGATAGAATAGATTATGATAATAGAATGTTTTTGTTATTAAGTGACAGTACTTTTTATAAGGTTATTAACATGACGCAAGTGAACAAGATGGTTGCTGCAGTATATAATAGAATAAGGGAAATGGCCAGCATGGACCTTATTGATGAAGGTTTACTTAATTATTTTCTTATATTTAAACCTACAATCCCTATAATCCAGGGCCTACCAAAAATACACAAGAACAAGGAGAATCCCCCTATGAGACCCATTGTTGCAGGCAGGAATTGGTGCACAGAATCTATTTCCATTTTTGTTGAAAAATTTTTTAGGAAACTCTTGGAAAACTCTAACCTTATTCTCAAGGACACTGAACAGTTTGTCAGGGATTTGTATAGATTTGTATAGAGGGGTTAGGAGGGTGGCCTAATGGTTAAGGTGTTTGCCTTACAAACACACGGTGCAGGGTTTGAGTCTCACAAGGAATAATTGACTAGGCTTAAAATGGCTTGCAAGGGCAGTTAGCCTAGTACTAATCTATCTATGAACCTATTTACCTGTGAAAGAGAACAACAGGATGGGTTGAAAAGGACATTATTGGTTACTATAGATGTTGTGTCACTTTTCACTGTTATTCCGAATGAATTTGGGATCCAGAGTATTGTCAAATTAATGTCTGATACACAAAAATATGATACCAACACAGTGAATTTGATTCAAATTCTTTTGAATTTAGTTTTAGAAAATAATATATTTATGTTTATGGACAAGGTATACTTACAATGTAGTGGGCTAGCCATGGGAACATCATGTGCTAACAGTTATGCTAATGCAGTAATGTTAAAATGGGAACAGGACAATATAGTTACAAGCAAGTTTAAAGATCAGGTTCTGTTCTTCCGCAGATTTGTGGATAATCTCTTTCTGTTATGGGGGGTACAATAGGTCAACTTGAGTCATTTTTTAAACATATCAATAACTCAACACAATTTCTTAAATTTACTATGGATTGGTCCTACAGCAAGTTCAATTTCTTGGATGTTTTGATTCTACAAGAACTTGATGGCACGTTAAACACCCAAATGTATAGAAAAGAATGCCATGTTAACAGCTTATTAAATAGAGACAGTATGCATCCTCAATATGTTTTTAGGAATGTAGAACAAAATCAAGTATATAGAGCATTCAGATTAAATGCCAGAGAAATAGATTTTGTGGCACAACTGGATAGAACATCCAGGGAATTGACAGAAAGAGGTTATGACCAGAAACTTGTGGACCAGAGTATTAGCACAGTTAGGAAACTTGGACAGAGTAGAGCTAAACCTTATTTTTCTGAATAAATTGTGGATGATACACTGAATACAAAGCTCGCACCAGAATTAAAGATGTGCTTTAGTTATTCAAGAAATATAAGACAATATACTAACATCATAAATAGTCACTGGAATATTCTAACCTCAAATGAAAACATTTGTAGTTTGATTGGAAGACGTCCATAGTTTACGTTCAAAAATAAAAAAATCATTAAGGAGGCAACTCTGCTACCCCAGAGATCATATTATGACAGTAACTGGAGATAACAGTGGAACTATACCTTGCTCCAAATGTCAGTTCTGCAGGTTCATTGATCCAAAGATAGTCTTTCAACATCCAGATACTGGAGAGGTTTACACTTTAAAAACTAGTGCCAACTATAATTCATCTCATGTGGTTTACCTGGCAACTTGCCAGATTTGCCACAAATTGTATGTTGGCAAAACTGACAGCTATCTAAGAGACAGGATCAGGGAACACATTTTCCATATAAAAAAGGGCAGTATGTTCAATGCTCTACCAAAGCATATCAAAGAGACTAATGTACAACATACTTTTTTATTTAAAGTACTAGGTAAATGCAATGAATTTTCAAGGGGAGGGGATATCAGAATCCATGCTGAGAATTTAGAAACCAAATGGATTCTGAAATTAAGAGCAAATATTGGTCATGGTTTAAATGATTGTATACCATTGAAACCTGTTTTAAAGAATAGATCACTTTGAAGGTAATATTGTGTGTTTCCATTATGGTATATTTAGTTATTTATGTATTTCTTAGTTGTGTAGAATTTCTTAGACAGTTATATATGTGTATATATTTTCTTACATATGTTTACACATGTATTATACAGTATTAGTTTTTTATATTGTTTCTTATATGGTTTGTGTTCATGCTATGGCCCTTGCCACTGTCTCTTTAAGATGATTACCATTAGAACATGTGATTTAATGATTATTAGTATAAAGATAGGTGTGTTTGTATCTTGTTTCATAGACCTGAAGAAGCTTTGATGGTGAAAGCACTTGTGTTTTTACAATAAAGTTACTTCGAGAGCCTGGAGCCTTACCTTGGTATTGTTTTCTTGCTGGAATTTGAACTGTGGTTGTTACTGAGGCACCTGGTCGCAGTTGGAATGGTTTTTCATTTTCAAATGAACGCATTAATTAGGACTGTCCATAGTGATCCATGCGATATAACAGAAGTGAACAGGATAAATTACTATGCAGCTACATTAATAACTGATAATATTCTACCATAAGAACACAGGGTAGTGAGGGAAAGGAAGGGGAGGAATTGAATACCATCATGGAAGTATGTAATAGAGAAAACTATAAAGCAATTAAGACAAGAAGTGTGATTTTAGAAGACTATAGAAGAGGGAACAGATCAACAAAAATAATAAGAAAGACATGATAAAAGCAACGCACAGTATTAGAACAGACCAGGATCTATCATGCACTATCACAAATAACAAACTAAAAATCTCAGCTCAGGTGGAAAAACTTAGAAGATACACAGATAAATATACAGGAAAAATACAAAATAAGCAATTTACTGATGACCCAAAACATTTTATAGAGAATTGGGAAACAAGGTAAAAGGAATTGAAAGACCACCAAAAAAGAAAACATAGATGCATTTTGGAGAAGTAGCTATGAAGATCCTGTGGAACATAACAAAGAAGCTAAATGGATAAAAGAAGTAAAAGAAAGAATAAGAAGTTTAAAGGTACAGGATATGAAATGGGATGAAGTAACAGCCAGAGAGATTGAAACAAAGTTAAGAAAAGCCTCTAACTGAAAAACCCCAGGCCTAGATGCAGTACCTAACTTCTGATTAAAAGTATTAACATCTTTGCATGAAGACTTCGCCATGAGTAAGAACTATTTATATGCACACCCCAAACAGACACCAACTTGGCTAACAACAGGAAAAACAATGCTACTTAAGAGTGAACCTGCAAGCTACCCTAAAAATTATAGACCAATAATCTGCCTTCCAATGACGTATAAACTATGCATGGGAATTGATGCTGACAGAGTTTATAGTCATTTAGAAGAAAACTTAATTATGGCAGTAGAACAAAGGGGCAATAAAAGAAAGTCATACGGAACAAAGGATCATTTGTTGTTGAATAAAGTCATAGTGGAGAACTGTAAAAAGGGGAAGAATCTAAGTATGGCATGGATTGACTACAAAAAAAGCATTTGATAGTATCCCACATTCATGGATAAAAGAGTGCTTAAAATGTATAAGATACAGCCTACACTGATCGACTACATCACAGTGACCGTGAAACAGTGACAGACCACTTTGCAATTAAGACATGATAAAGGACAAATTATTACCCCAGGGATAAAAATTCAAAGGGGGATTTCCAGGGTGACTCTCTGTCACCACTGCTATTCTGCCTTGCCCTTAACCCATTAAGCTGTTTACTTAATACCTTAGGCTATGGCTATAATTTGGCTCTTAGAAAACAACAAAGTGTAAAGACTTCTCATCTTCTCTTTGTCAATTATTTAAAACTGTATAGCTCATTAGATGAGGAACTGAAAGCACAACTGCAGGTTGTCAAAACCTTTTCAGATGATATAAGAATGTTATCTGGTCTTGATAAATGTGCAAAAGCAACCTTTAAAGCAGGAAAACTGCAGCACCAAGAAAACATCAGTTTGGGACAAGAATGTGATATAAAAGAACTTGAGCAAGAGTGAGTGTATAAATATTTGGGAATTGATGAAGGATCAACAATAAAACATTAACAAATGCAAATAAAACTTAGTAAGGAATACTTTAGAAGACTTAAATTAATCCTGAAAACAGCACTGACATCTAGAAACAAAATCCAAGCAATAAACCAATTTGCTCTTCCTGTCCTAACTTACAGTTTTGGATTGATTGACTGACCCCCAAAACATGTTGGATAGATTAGATAAGAAAATAAGAAGGATGTTGCATGCTCACCAAACGATTTATAAAAATCAGTGTATTCCCGGATTATATATCCTCAGTTCCAAAGGAGGGATGGGCCTCCTTGATTACAGATATAGATCTGCAGTCGTGGGACTCCACACATATTTGCTGACCTCACAAGACCCAAACGTAGTGAAAGTTTTGAAACATGAGGAGAATAAATCTAAGATGACTTTTCTGCTTAATCTAGCAGAAGCATATCAGTGTCAAGCAGAAGTAGACAAAAATTAGGCAGCAACTGAATGTCCCAAAAAAAAAACCAAAAGAAAGAATATAAGGTGAAGGACCAGATAAGAAGGCAAAAAATGTGGAAAATGCATAAATATAGCTGCAAGTATAGAAAACTTCTGGAAGAACCTCATATTGATCAGGAATGTACACGGGAATGATTAAGGAGAGGTGAATTCAAACCAAGAGATGAAAGGTTAATATTGGCAGCCCAAGATAGTGGGCTACGTACACGCTGGTTTACAGTCCATTGAACATGTGGGAGAAACAGACAAATGTAGGTTTTGTAAAAGTGAATTAGAAACAGTTACACACCTCGTTGCTGGTTGTGACATACTAATGGCAGAAGGACTGTATACTGAAAGGCATAATAATGTGGCAAGACTGTTGCACAGGGGATTGTGCAAAAATTATGATATTGAAGTGGCTGAAAAACACTGAAAGCATGACCCACAAAACATCATAGAAAATGATGAAGTCTACATCACATGGGATCACCCATTACCAACAGTTCAAAAGGTAAATGCTAGAAAACCAGATATAGTGGTCCAAGAAAAGAAGACAGAAGTAGAATTGATCATTGAAATCACCACACCCAGTGACTACAGTGTCTTGTGTACAGAGAGACACAAATTCATAAAATATCAGGATTTACAGGCAGAAATGAGAGCAATGTGGAAGAAAGATACCCAGACAGTTCCAATAGTAGTAGGAGCAATGGGTCTTATAAAAAGAATCTACAATCGTATTTAGATATGTTACCAATCCATGTAACCCCGTACAAATTGCAGAAGGAGTCATTACTGGGCACATTGCAGGTGCTGCAAACAGCATTTTTCGGCTGACATCAAAGAGTGAAACCATACTAATTTCATGAACTTTAATTGTATTTTGACTTGGGAATGGGGTCCATTCCCATCATGGTATTAGAAACCCAAAAGATTTGGAGAAATTAAAAAAACAAAAAGGAAGCAGTATGTTATCGGTCATGTTGGAACTAATAATCTCAGAAAGAAGAATGAGAACAAATATAATCAGATAAGTCATTTGGCAAAAAAAAAATCAGGGAATATTGAGTAATTCCATAAACAAGCTGTGTGAGAAATTGAATTATACAACACCAGGGGTATACAATTAATTATTTAATATGTGCAGAGACCTTTTTGTAGATCAGTAGGGCATCATTTAAAATGGGCAAGCATGTTTTAGGGAAGACTGAGATTGATTTAATTAAAGCAGTACTACTATTAGTGTTAGCAAGAAAAGAGGCAGTGCTCATCAAATATGCAAGCTACCAAGCAACTCTACACGCTGAGAAACAATAGTTCATGCCATGGCTGGAACACCTGTTAGCAGCCACATGTTAGCAGCCATGCTTAGGTGCAGACAGGCTCGAGCACACAATATAAGCAACAGATTGTAAATAAACTCAACTCCATTAGGCAAGCACATGTGGGCAGCTCAATACAAGGCAACAGCAACTTGAGCTACAAAAATAAGAAGCAGGGGGAACTTAACAAGTAACCTGTAGTTTTATATATAAAAACATTCATGTGCAAATATCTGTAATTCAAAAGATTCAAAGAAACTTTGTTGTCATTTAGGACCACACAAGTGCAGCCTAAATGAAACTACAAATGTCAGCTCACAAGAGAAATGCAGTGCAAATAACACAGGCCCAGAGGTATCAGAGAAAAACATAAGAAAGAAAATAACAAGTATGACATGCAAGGGTAGTTCACATTACATACACACACAGTACCCATTATCCAGTGATAAATAATAAATAAATACCCACCACCAACCGCCTTCACCATTAAGATAGACAATAAATACAGACTAGTGAATAGCAGCTGTTAATTACCGTACTCCACTTGTAAACCTTAGGCGTGACTCAGTATAGCCATCATATTACATAATAGTAACACTGGCGGTAATTGCTCAGAGCAGCAGGATTAAATTAAAAAAAAAACGAGGCTTCAATGTATCGGGTATTATGGTTGATGTCTGAGTTAATAAGTCTCACAGCTGTAGGATACAAACTGGTCATGAATCTGGTAGTTCTACAGCGGAAGCTGTGGTACCTCCTTCCAGACTCAAGTTGTGAAAACCAGTTGTGGGCCAGATGGGTCAAATCAGCTAGTATTTTGTATGTTCTCTTTCTTGCTTTTGTAAAGAAAAGGGAGGTTTGTGCCCAAGATTTTCTCAGCCATCCTCACCACCCTCTGTAATTTCTTCTTTTCAGCAACTGTGCAGCTGCCAAACCATGCTATGAAGTTGCTAGTGAGGATGCTGTCAATAGCTCCCCTGTAAAAAGTGGTAAGAGCAGACAGTGGAAGCCTGGCTTTTTTGAGCTTCCTAGTTGAACCTGTTGAGTCTTCTTGACTATATGGTTGGTATTAACAGTCCAGGAGAGGTCATCTGAGATATGAAGGCCCAGGAACTTGGTTGTTTTGACTTTCTCTACTACCTCCACTTTGATAGTGAGTGGTTGGTGAACTGTTGCCTTTCTCCTGAAGTTCATAATCATTTCTTTGCTCTTATTAACATTCAGGTCCAGATTGTTCCTGTCACACCAGGCGATCAAAGTGTTCACCTCATCCCTGTAGTAATGTTCATCCCCACCACTAATGAGACCCATGACTGTTGTATCATCAGCAAATTTTATAATACAGTTTGAGTTATGTTTTGCAGTACAGTCATGGGTAAGGATGGTGAAGAGCAAGGGGCTGAGCACACAACATTGGGGAACACCTATTCAGAACTATGCATTGAGAGGTGTTGTTTAATATAATTAAACATTATTGATAACTATAGAAGTAATCCTGTGCTCTTGGGGACACATCTATGTAATAAAAGTGAAATGTTGGCAAGTGTAAAAAAGGAAATAAATGCAATACATGTAAAATGATATTAAAGTGAAGAGGTGAGATAGTGAGCAAGGAAAATATATACATTAGGAGTTATTGCACATACTGCAGGTAGTGCACATCAGTTGTGTTTTCAGAGAGTTATATGTTGTTGCAAACGTTATGCTATTAACCCACCACCCACCTATTTTTTTTTAAATATAGTCAGCTGTCAAACTGTTGCAATATGCACTTCAGAAAAGGGATGTTTTATTGTCACTTGTTGGCACTTGTAACCATAAAACAGGCTACTTTATAGGTATAATGGTCTTATCAAAGTATGTGTTGTGTAAGAATTTACATTATACAATAGTTTAGACAGTTATAAAAATTAAGTACTGTTTCCACTATACATTTTTTGAGATGTGCTCAGACAAATTTGTACTCAAAGGAGTACACTGAGTAGGCCTAGCTACACCCGTGGTGCAGTTGTATGGCCCTACTCTGCCATTGTGATGTATTCTGTGTGAGTATCAAAGGAAATAATTTACATACACATGACTTATGTTATAACATGCATACTGGTTATTGATTTGTAACACTTTCATTGCTATATATATATATATATATATATATATATATATATATATATATATATATATATATATATAAAGGGAACAATAATGAAGCAGTAATAGCAATGTACACACCTGTAATAATGGGGACCTAATCAGAAGAATCACAGACACCTGTGAAATCATTGCAATAATAGTGCTAATTCTGAAAAAAAAAAATTGTGGCAGCAGCCTAGCCTAGCCTGTGAATGTCAGAAAGTGTGACTGTTCATTTATGCTATGTACTGCAGTCCTTAAGGACATGACACATATATATATAGAACTGTCACTTTAACCAGCATATTATCACAATACTGTTCTGCTGTCCATACTTACGGTTGTCCAACTATAGCAGATGTGAGATGTTGTACGTATTGCAAAATGAGGGTTATGGTCATGTGACATATATTAACATGCACATAAATCAAGGCAAAAGTTATGTATATTTAGTCTCTTGACAACTGGGTTGGGTATGTAGGAATGTCAGTATATCACTATGCATAGGATGTATGTACATGTGAAACAAAATAACACAAATGGATAGGTAGCCTGTACAAGACTTAGGCCAAACAAACTTAAATGCCAACAGTATCGCATAGTGGTATCAGCTGCAGGGAAAATGTATCAACTGTCATGTTACAATTAATTGATTATGATGTATTCATATGAGTGTAATTAATCATATAACGTGTTGTTTCTGCTGTAAGTGCTATACCTATAAAATACACTTGTGAATACAATATAGCATCATGTAAGTGAGTGTTGTTAAACACATTAGCAATACCTGTATGACACTACAGTACCATAAATCACAAACATGTGAAACATTAATGTGGATTAGTAAGTGAACTGTTAATTTACATTTCACATACACCAACTATACACTGGCCTGTGACAAATGTTATCTTCTACATGTAGGTCAATAACTACGGTACGTGGACATTAGCAAAGCCAGCCTTCCAGAGACTAATTCTATTACTTTTTGAAAAAGAAGAACAAATGACAACAACTATACCATTGCACTGATTTCCTAATGTGCTTTGTGCTACATGGAGTGCATCTACTACATTTTTTATACTGGGCATGTCCATAAGGAAGTACATCAATGACTATAATAACTTCAACCACCCACCACAAAAACCATAAGAAAGTACAATACCACAAGTCCACTCACAGGAACCGATGATTAAGCCATTATTTCCTATAAAGCCCTATATTGTGAAGTAAATAATAAAATGTATATGTAAATTTTTGCATTGTTATGAAATACAGATCAGTATTTTGGGGGAACTAAACAATGTCTGTGAGCATTCTCTGACATACTCAGCAGTTACACCTTGCCAGACTTGAGCACATGTCTGAAGCCAGACCTCAGAGAAAAAGGTGTATCAACCCTTGACACCACAGAAAGAACTTATATGATGTCTCATAAAGAACACACTTTAAGGGATTACATTAGTATCCTATTGGAATGGTCATGACTCCCCTAAAATGGAATCTGAGACATAAACAATGTGGCCTACTTACTGCGCCATATCTCCAGTCTTCGACTAAGCCACTCCTGTCTATCAGACATACATTACCAGATTTAAACCCCTGCTTATCATGCTCTACACTCTACAAAGCTGTGATTTAACTGCATCTGCTAACAAACTTGTAAAAAATAACTGCAAAAAATGCTGCAAAACAACCACAGGTGGCAAGACAAATCCAAAGAACAAAATATAATCCACAGAGACAAGTTTTAATTTATAAAAACAAGTAGTGTAAGCGCTTTCGTCTTGCTTCTGTGAGCAACACTTCATCAGACAAACAGAACTAATGCAAAATGCAGCTATTTAAAGTGTCACATGCTGAACATCAATTAGCTTCTAAAATCAAAAGTTACAGATATTTACAAACATTTTAATATAAATACAAATGCTAAATGAATAAGCATGAATAAATAAGCAAGCATGATTAAAACAGACCAAGAATTAACATGCACGCTGAGGATGACCTGATTTTAAAAATATTATAAAAAACTTTGTTTAAAAACTGTGCAAAATAATTACTTGAAGTGCAAAATGAGCAATTCATTTAAAAGAAGCAATTCATTCAAAAGAAATACCCACTAGTAAAATCAACTATTACCCAGCCTGTCAGTTAACTAATATAATACAAAAAATACAAAGAGTATAAAAAACTAATTTTAGTAAGGTCCGGTGATGTAAACAAACAACAAATGTACAGAAAAAATGATCAATTACTTCTGCAGACTCTTCAGTTTTAAAACACAACACAAGGAACATAAATCATTTAGTCCTGGAGCATTGTAGGCATTCAATTTTATTTGCCATAATGATTTGCACAGTTCTAGCTTAAGGGTGAGGGGTCCCCCCCATGGGATCTTGTTCAATTTGATCAATCACCCTAAACTTGAAACTCTGCTGGAGGTGTTCGTGCACATGCTTAGCCAGTGCCTTCTCCAATTTTAACTTCCTGATGCTGTAAATATGTTCATAGACCCTGTCCTTGAATCTACGATCAGTTTTACTGATGTAGAAACAAGGGCAGAGGTTGCAGGTTGCTAAATAGACCACTCCCTTGGTGGCACAATTAAATCTTTTATTTATATAATATTTTCTCCCTGTAATGGAGAAGGCATTACCCACCTCCATAAATCTACACTGGGAGCAGCTCTCACATTTATACATGCCTGGAGCTCTCGCAACTGGGATCTTACCCCTCTCCAACAAACTTTTAAGGTTCTGCCCTCTTCTATAGACAATTCTAGGTCTGGACTCAAGAACAGAAGTCAGATCTGTATCTGAACTAAGTAGAGTCCAATTTGCTATACAAAATTTGTCGTATTAACTTAGCATCGATACTGAATGATGTGATAAAAGTTACCTTGGGTGGGTTTGCTTTATATGACTGGCTCCGCTCAACTAAAGATGTCACAGTGTTGAGGGCTACATGCCTAGTTGAAAGTATTGTACTAAATACTCCATTGTTTCTCTTATGTTGGACCTCAAATATCATCTCTTCTAAAAGTTGGCTAGGGTAACCCCATTCAAAAACATTCCCCTCAAGGTTTGACATTCCACAAAAAAATTAATCGTCATCAGAAACCATGCGGGCTGCCCTCACCAACTGGCCCTTAACAACAGATTTCTTTTGTTGATAAGGGTGACTACTAGTGTAATGAAGAAAGGAATTGGAGTAAGTGGATTTTCTGTGAATCTTAGCTTTGAACACTTGGTTCCCTCTATCTTTATATAAGTCTACATCCAGATACACTATGTTCTCTGTACTTGAACTATATGTAAAGGATAAAAAATTTGTAGAGGCATTCAAATAATCAATAAACTTGGGAATGTCTTCGATAGTGCCATCAAACATAATGAACACATCATTCAAATATCTAATGTAGTAGTAGATATTGGCGCTAAACTCGTTGTTGTTAAAGACGAAGTGTTGCTCCTAATGGCCCATCACGGGGTTAGCGAAGCTGGCCCCACATGGAAAGCCCATTGCAACACCCATCTTTTGTAAATAATATCTCCCTTTGAACATGAAATAATTGTTTGTCAAAATTAAATCCAAAAATTCCTGTACTAGCTCAATTTTTCTTACTAAGCTACCCTTATCTGTCATGAAATTGGAAACCCATTCAATTCCTGTATCCACAGGTATGATAGTATACAGGTCCTTAATGTCAATGGTCAGGAAAACAATGTGATCTCTGTAGTCCAGGCCACTGATGTTACTTAGAAAGGACCAAGAGTCTTTGCAAATATGATCCACACGCTCAAGCAATTTCTTTAAAACTGTGTCGATGTACTTAGCAATGGGATGAGTAATAGAATTTCTTCCGTTCACAATAGGCCGGAGGGGTGGATCCTCTAAGCTCTTGTGGACCTTCGGAATTCCAAAAATTATAGGGGTCAGTGGGGCCAAGCATGACAAATAATTATACAGGTCCAATGAAATCCTAGACTCTATGAACAAGTCATTCAAACAAACCTTCACTTTCTGTTGTTATTTGTTCATTTCATTCAATGAGATTGATGTGTAATTGTCAGTATTCAACAATCTCAACATATGATCTCTATAATCAAATACGTCAAAAAACACAAGGCCACCTCCTTTATCTGGTTTGACAATTTTAACATTCTGAAAATGCAAAGAATTCAACCTATCCCACTCTAACTCATTAAAATTCAAAGTTTTACTGGAAGAAACAGATCTACTACTATCTAAAATGTCACGTAAATCCAATTCACATACACGTTCAAAAGTCAACAAGGCAGGAGGCAAAGGTGGGTTAAATACACTGGGTATTCTGCATTCTCTATCTGCTATGGGTTGGTTCTTAAACATACTCTCCAAATTTAATTTACGTGTGAAGAGTTTTAAATTAATGACTGTCCTTGCTAGATTAGCTCTCTGGTCAGGGACAAAAGTTAAACCTTTGGCAAGAAGGTCAGCCAAAGGTGTGGCCATGCTTGAATAGTTAAAATTTTTTTGAAGTCCTGGTCGCTATTAAACACAATACTGTAAGAACTGGTGTTGACTCTATCAGAAGCACCAGCTAGGTCATAGCTGGCCGGAATAGCAACTACCTCTGGGATGACCAGTTTGGTCTTATGCCCTTCGCATTCAATGGCCTCGGGTTGCTGGACGAATTGGTATGAAAGTGGCATCGGTTGTAAAAATTTTGAGAACTATTCTCGTGATTCTGAGGGTTTTTGCCAAAAATAGGTTCTTTGTTAGGCGAAGCAAAGTCCTGGCTGTTGTTCCTTTGATTGGCATTGTTCCCTTGGTTGGCATTAGTGACAATACCCCTTGACGTGTTCTTACTTCTGGTGCTATTCCGCAACTGGCCATTCCGACTAGACCCCTTGTGTTGTTGCTCCCATGGTTCACTTACTGCCTTGGCATAGCTGTATTCAGGGGGCTGAACATGGTCCATCTGGACCTTGGTTAAATTCAATACCATTAGAACAAATCAAGGGATTAAGCCAAACCTGGGCAGGTGGAGATTTAGGGTAGGCTGATCCCTTACTGTAGTCATTACTGTCCCTTACCAGTTTTTTATTTTTTGTAGCTTTTAGTGGATATCTGACCATTAATACTTGTAAAAATATGGTCATATTCATACTTGTATCTATCAAAATCTGGGTCCATTTTAATACCTTGGCAAGTGCTTGTAGCTCTTCATTCAGTGCCTCAGTAATGACCGTATAATGTCTGATGTACAATTCAATCAACTCAAAGCCATGTTTATCAAATAAGCATAATAAATCCTGAGGAAAACCAGAATCGCCTACTAGACCTGTTGGAAAATGCCAGGATCTCAACCCTTTAGGTACCTGGCATCTTTGTAAGCATTCCTTGAAGTAGGCAATTTCTAGTTGCAGCTTTTTAACTTTAAAGAGCTTGTTGTCAAACATTTTTATTTTTTCTACAATATTGAAATTAACGGCTTCACTAGGCTGGTTGCCATTTAAACAGGAACTGTCAGTATTTAATGAAACAGGTTCATTCAGCCAATCTTTAAGGTGCATACCAGCAAAAGTTTTGAAACAGTGTTTAAAGCAATGACAGGTTTGGCAACACTCATATCCCTATGAGTTCCCAAACGATGGATAGAATCTGCACAATCAATGTTATTTAAACTAGCAATGTTATTTACACTAGTGTTAATTTGGGGAAACCCTCGTTTCACTCCTGGATCCCAGCTGAACAGCAGAGTCAACTGTAAGCAAAGCTTTACTTTTACAGGCTTCAGCCGTTGTTATGGGATTCCCCTTTGGGTCAGGCTCACCGTTTAAAACACTGACATTACCATTGCTGTTGGCAGATTCCTGCTGGTGATTAGACTCAGAGGTACAAGGCCTCACGGATAAGTTATTCACAGTAGTTGTAAGGCCATCCACTTTCTTGGTCAGGGCAGACACAATATTCAGCAACTGTTTTAAATCCAAACTGTTGCAGCTAGAGTCATCCTAAGGTTCATTTCCTTGTGAAAACAAAGGTTCCTGAGTGGAACTTGCACTTGCAGCCATGTGGTTAACAAACAAAAAACACTAACAAACTTGTAAAAAATAACTGCAAAAAAATGCTAAAAAACTACCACAGGTGGCAAGACAAATCCAAACAAAATATAATCCACACAGACAAGTTTTATTTCAAGGCTCTCAAATTCAAGGGCAGGGTCTACGAACATATTTACAGCATCGGGAAGTTAAAACTGGAGAAGGCACTGGCTAAGCATGTGCACGAACACCCTCAGCATGGTTTCAAGTTTAGGGTGATTGATCAGATTGAACAAGATCCTGGGGGGACCCCTCACCCTTAAACTAGAACTGTGCAAATTATTACGGCAAATAAAATTGAATGCCTATAATGTACCAGGGCTAAATGATTTATGTTCCTTGTCTTGTGTTTTAAAAGTGAAGAGTCTGCAAAGGTACTTGATCATTTCTTCTGTACATTTGTTGTTTGTTTACATCACTGGACCTTAATAGAATTACTTTTTTATACTCTTTGTATTTTTTGTATTATATTAGTTAACTGACAGGCTGGGTAATAGTTGATTTTACTAGTGGGTATTTCTTTTGAATGAATTGCTTCTTTTAAATGAATTGCTCATTTTGCACTTTAAGTAATTATTTAGCACAGTTTTTAAACAAAGTTTTTTATAATATTTTTAAAATCAGATCATCCTCAGCGTGCGTGTTCATTCTTGGTCTGTTTTAATCATGCTTGCTTTTTATTCATGCTTATTCATTTAGCATTTGTATTTATATTGAAATGTTTTTAAATATCTGTTACTTTTGCTTTTAGAAGCTAATTGATGTTCAGCATGTGACACTTTAAATAGCTGCATTTTGCATTAGTTCTGTTTGTCTGATGAAGTCTTGCTCACAGAAGCAAGACAAAAGTGCTTACACTACTTGTTTTTATAAATTAAAACTTGTCTCTGTGGATTATATTTTGTTCTTTGGATTTGTTTTGCCACCTGTGGTCATTTTTCAGAATTTTTAACTGCATCTGCCACAGGAGATAGCAATGGAAAGGTGGCACAAAGAACACACTTAAAGAAGTGAACTTGTTAGGCAGTTAGAGCAGAGAATTAAGGAGCTGTTAACAAGCTGTTTCCTATGGTCCAGTGATCCATGGTTTGATTCCCTCAACCTCCATTGCTTAACTGTGTGACTCTGAGTAAGTCAGTTAACCAGACACTGCTCCCAGGCTGAGTCTGAAAAAGGCCTATGGAGATCAGTGCTGTTCCCCAGTAAACAAATATAAATAAATAAAATTACATAGAAAGGCTTTTGATGATCATGTATCCAATACAAATTATTCTTTGAGAGCAAAAGGATGTAGTAATGTTACTGTTCACACAAGTCTGATTTAGTCATATCACTGTTTGTTAGGCAAGCCACTCTTGACTGCCTGTATTGTTTTGTGCACATACATTTCCAGATTTGAGCCAATGACCATCTAGGTATACATGCTACAGAAGTCACTATTAACTGCATGTGCCACAGGAAAACCTCACCAAATTCCTATTTGACTGGCATACAATCCTCATTATGTTGAAAGACCTTTGTTATAACTAAGAGGGACATAAATAAATTGACGGAATGCTATATGTGTTGCCCTGTCATGTCATTATACTCACATTATGTTGTTCTTTGTTGAAGTTGAATAGCTGTCAATGAAACTCCACACTGTACAGAACAGTGTATTAACCACATGTGCCACAGGCAAAGTCTTACCACAACTGTGAAACAGAACATATTTGAAAGCATGACATCATTGTGGTACAAAATAGTAGTTTGAGCTAAAACTTATGGAGGAGCCCTCTCCTCTGTAATTGTACACATTATAGTTATGGTGGATATCATTCATCCCTAGCGCTAGAGTCTTAGACACTCATAGTCACTGCAGGTTTTGAACTCCTACCCATTTCAGTACACAAGCTATAGGATATTATATTGACTGCATGGACCACAGGAGAAGTCCTACTACAACTGTGAGACATGACATCATCATAGTGCTGCAAAGCATATGTGTTTGGCTTTAAAATGATTGAAAGAGTAGTCTGATTTGTCTCATAATCTTGCATGATGGTAGGTGTACACAAACACATGTGCTGCATATTCCAGTCATCAAGGTATTTGCCAAAGCACACATATGCACAATACTTAAGAATACCAGATTCAAACTCATGCCTTATTAAGTCCACAAACCAGAGAAAAATGTATCATTTCCTGACAGCACAGAAAAGGCCTACTACAAGGTTGAGATCCATTACATTTCAACAAATGGGCTCATTGGTCTTTAACAATGTAGTTGTTTGGGCTAAAATAGACAGAAACTAGGGAAAGAGTCCTCTCCAGCTATACATCTGAGCTGTGGTTGATGTCATTCCTACCTACATGTATTTTGACAGGCACACTGACACAACTAAGTTTATGGATTAATGGCTGGATTTGAACTGACTAACTAAGATCACAAGCTAGAGGGCATTGCATTACTTGCAAGCATCATACACAAAGCTTGTCTACAACTGTGAGATAGTGCACATTTGAAAGGATGACATCACCGTTGTCTTGACTGGGTGATTTGTGTGCTAAAAGGGACTCAAAATGGGGAGAGCCCACTCCCATTTAAAGCTATGTATCAGTTCTGTGGGTGAAACCATTCCTACATAGCACTAGAGAGAAACACACACACACACACACACACACACACACACACACACACACACACACACACACACACACACACACACACACACACACACACACTCACAGTAGTCAGTCACTGCTGGATTTAAACCACCTACCTATTTAGTTATACAATCTAGATATCACAGTATCAGTCACAAGTCCCACAGGAGAAGTCTTAATATAAGTGTGAGATAGAGCATAATTGAAAAGATTACTTCATCAGTGTGTATCAAAACAACTGCTTGTGTTAAAAGTGGAAGAAACTGATGGGAGATCCCTCTTCCAATGCAAATGTCTCACCTGAGAGGAAATGTACACATCAGATCTGTTGTTGAAACCATATCCACCTGACACTAGACACACACACACACACACACACACACACACACACACACACACACACACACACACACAGACACTTATACTTGTACTACATTATTGGATTACACAATCTAGAGTATACAGTTTCAACCATAAGTGTCACAAGAGAAATAGGATCATAGGAAGTTACTAGGGTAATGGCCCTAGGGCACTTACAAGCCTAGCCAAGTTATATCCTTATTTCTACTATCAGCACCTACTGCCCTGTCCAAGAGGGACAAGAGTAGAAGCCCCATGGTGAATTTACAGTTACCCATCCAATCATCCATATTGCTTTTGAAGAGGGCCAATAAAGTGCTCTGTTTGACATGAAGTGGGAGTCTGTTCCAAAGGTGTGGTAACCTCTGGGAGACAAATCTTCCCTCCAGCTGGTTCTATTAATGTCACATACCAGGTTAAGATCTTTAGAGTGAGTAACCTGTGTACCATTTGACTTGAGGATATGCAGCATTTCCAATAAAGCAAGGTCAGAGATTGCCTTATATGCAAGGCAGAGATCACTTCTGAGTAGTCTGTATGAAGTAGAATACAGTGACAGTGATTTCTACAAAACACAGTCATATATTTGTACTCTGTATAATCAAGCACATTCTGGGTTAATAAATCATGTAAGACCCAGTCAATTTTACTATGTGCTCTCCTCATCTCATTAATACAGACCCTCTCATATGTTTCAGTGCCATTTAACAACTCATAAATTCTACATACATAATCCTGGTGATCCATCAAAACAACCCCCCCCCACCCTTGTCAGGCTTCATACCTCTAACCTGGTTATGCTCTTTAAGTTGTGTCAACACATTCCTTTCATATCTTGTTAAATTGTATCATTAACTACCAGTTCAGCACAAATCTGGGCCTTTCCTTTTAGGTTATGGATGCAACTAAAGAACGCCTTATGGTTGTCCTTAGTTAAGGAAGCTAATTTGAATTAGTTGTTTGCTTTGGAAGACTTCACAAGAAGTTTTATTAGCTTTTTTAAGCTGAGGAGGCAGTATTTCTGGTTTAGGGCTTACTCCCTCTTACTCTTAGACAGCAATTTCTTCCTCTTATTGTAAAGGCTGTTAATAGCAGTTGTCCACCAGGCAGGTTTGCTCTTCCTTGAGAAGCTTGATTTGGTCCTATCAGGTATGGCCGAGTCAATGCAGTTCTACAGGTGTTTGTATAAAGCATTGGTATAGAACTCAGCATGGTTGCCAGTTTCATCTGAAGGGGGAGGTGCAGTGAAGCTATTTATACCATCCTGTAAGAGGTTATAATCTGCTTTGGAGAAGTTTTTTAGTTTAGTTGCTGCTGGGGAGGGGAGGGGGGGTCAGGTGTGATAGTTACTTTGAATGAGACTAATTTGTGGTTAAATCTCACCAGGGAAGACCTCACAGTGGGGGTGCTACAATTGTCCCCTATATTGGTAAGCACCAGATCCAGGATATTGGTGCCCCTTGTGATTACAAGAGTGAGATAGTGCACATTTGAAAGGTGGACCTCATCAGTATGTTGCAGAGAAGAGGTTTTGGCTAAAACTGAAAGAAATTTATGGCAGAGCCCTCTCCAGGTTTAAATGTTTCTCCTGAGTAAAAGTGTCGACATCAGATGTGTTGGTGAAGTTGTCCTATTTAGCACTACAGAAACACACTCATACGTGCTCCACACTTATTTATCTGAACCACTTACCTATCTAGCTACACAATTTAGAGTACTTAGTATCAACCGCAAGTGTCACAGGAGAAATCTGCCTTTAAGTAAACGATACTACACATTTGTAAGGATGATCACATCAGTGTGTTACACAGAAGATAGTGTACTTCAAAGGTTTGGGTGAAAAGGAATATGCCTTGACAATTAGAAAGCCAGTACTGTGTTTATCACAAGTAATTACATACCACTCCTAAAAGTTATATACTCTTTCATTCATGGACTTTGTATTAGTATGAGTGAGATGTAGCTGATTCACATTGTGAGTGCACCAACCATGTCAATGATAGATGACAGTCATAGTTGTGAAACTTTGGATTGAGAACCATGCATTTTTGATTGTTCATCCTAAAAATATTGTATGCAAATCTTCATCATTTGATGTGTCATAGTCAATATTTTTCCATGCTTGGACAATGTGCAAGGTAAATAAAAAACATACAGGTCAAACATGTGAAAGTACAGTACTTAATACCACTCAGCAAGTATGTAAACAGAGATCCCACACTATTGTACATCATTTGCAATTGTAGTGTATTGGTGTGTAAACATATTTTACACTATGTAGTGTTTAGACATCACAGTGAAATCCTTATATCTTGAGTACAACACTCCATTGCAACATACAAGTAATACAAGCCACTAACAGTACTTTTCTGTCAACACCGTTTTCTGAAGCATGTTGCTTACAAGGTTACTTGCATGACTGCTGGCAAAGTATTAACACATGCATAAATATTTGTTGAAGTGTTGACCTTACAGTGAGAATTAGTAGTGATCTCTGGAAGTCCATGTCAACCTTTACTCAAATAAGACGTACAGACATGTAAATAGTTCTGATTCTGATCCATTTCAGAAAACAACTGTGTTATGTTAGCTTTTTTTTAAAATTTCATGATTTACACATTAGTCATGATAATGGTAGTAAATACTTACTATATTGGCAATACAAATGCATAGTTAGAATGTCCTTGTAGCTATTGACTGTCAATAGATTTAAGATTCTTACCTCATAAATCCTTGATTTGACCAAATGTATTATACTTAGTGCTGGGAAGATATGATGAGATTTGGGATTTGTATAAACCACAGGATGGACCAAGCAGAGTACATTTTTTCACATGGCAAAATTTATTGAGAAATGATAATATTCATAATACCTGATGCTGGATTCAAACACCTGCCACTCTGCACTGAAAGTCTGCAGATGTGATAATTAGCTGATCACACCACAAAGGAAGTCAAACGTCAGATGCTAAAACACACACATATGAAGTGACAATGAAAACAGTATGAAGCAAGAGACTATGTGTAGAGCATACTTTATAACAGTAATGATAACTGAAACATCCAATGTGGTGTATATCCATCTCTATAGCTTGTTCAACATATGATAATAACTGCCTCCACAGACTGATATCAATCTGTCTTTTCATTGCACAGCGAGGCTAAGCACAGTAGTGCAAGAGGCATCATACAAATGCAGCTGAAGGCAAAAACTCCCCATTTGTTTGCTACATGGCATGAAATGCCATGTACCATGAGTTAAAAATTACTATTCAGTGTCAGACATCGTAGAAATGCTAAGTTTAAACAGTAATAAGACAGATGAGGGAAGAGGGAGAGACAGAGAGGCATAAGACATTTCTGTTTATGGGCCATTTCTGGCTATCTTCCTGGTGTGTTACACCTGTGTTTCTCATCATGATGATTCTGTCATCTTCTGTACAATAAAGTCTTTCCAATAAGGAACAAGCATGGGTAGAATACTAGAAACACAAAGAAAACCTAAGCAGGATACTGGTTGGTTAATAACATGTGTAGCCAACACTTAACCACATAACATTAATATCAAAAAACAAGAATAAAGGAATGTGCAGGATTGTGGTAGAAGAACACCATAGTTATCCACTTCTTCTCAAGATAAATGCATACTTGTAACAAGAATTTGAAGAATTTGGACAGTCACCACATCCGGACTGGGTAACAAATGAATAATGTTGTATGGCCAATTGGAACAAATCAAGTGTATCAAGCAGACACATAGGTGAAGTAGAGAGCAGTGTATGGGGCACATTTTTGTGGGACTGGTGCCCATCTTTTTTGTTTTGCAGAGAGAAGACTGTTGGAGAAGGTGTTTAGTAATAAGATGGGTGGCTGGGTAGGGTAGATTAGGGTGCAGGTGCAGACATACAGTACATACAAGACAGATAGGGGTGGTAATGAACACAAAAAGTTGGGGGACACCATGATTGTGGTTAGGGAGGGCACATCAGTGATGCATCTGTATCCAGCATGGACACAGTGAGAATCTAGTTCTCACCCTCAGAAATGTCATCATTATCTCCTGTCAAAGATCCCTATGTCAGTGGTGGATGGGGCATTGACTTTGTAATTTGATGTAGGATATACTCTACTCTGCCAATTCAGGCACTGAGGCCCATCTCAATAATGCCTCCACTAACACTGTCAGTTCCTGACAGGTGACGAAATCGCCACCTCCACTAGTACTACTCCTGGAGTTTACCAAAACACAGGAAGCTGGGACACAGCTACCTGATGCAACTGGAACAATTATTGCAGGAGTTGTGTGCGTAATGCTGGCAGGTTGTGATCCAGAAGTGCTTGGTGGCTGTGTTGAATGTAGTCTTACCGCAACCACATGGAGGTATGGTAGTCCGATCCCTAGTGGTCAGTCTACCACTGCATGATGATGGTCATTTGTATTGCAGCAGCAATGCTTCCACATAAAAAAGAAATAGGGTTAGGGAAGAGAAAATATATATAATAACACCAATTCCATGCCATTTCAATATTTCAAAATATAAACAACTTGACACATATATATGGTAAACTTTGCTACATCCAGGTATAATCTAAAGGCATAAAACACATCATTCTCACTGCCATTATACACACTAGGCAAACAGGTGACTATGGCATATCTGATATGTGCATTCCAAGAAAAGGCATCTATTCACAAAAATGGAAAGTGTCATGTCATTTAATATTGCAGAAAATACATTTTGTGCACTATTCTGTACTAAAAGTGCATTGCTGCTGCTTGGAATTGAACCCCCACACACCTAAGTTGATTTACACATCTCCTTATACAATAATCAAGAGCTATTGGAGCATGCATGTATGCTTAACATAAAGGTAAGCTATGCCTACTCAGTGTGTGTGTGTGTGTGTGAGTGTGTGTGTGTGTGTGTGTGTGTGTGTGTGTGTGTGTGTGTGTGTGTGTGTGTGTGTGTGTGTGTTTGTGTGTGTGTGTGTGTGTGTGCATCTTACGCTTATATGGACCAATACCCTGCAATTTGGTCAGTTTTGCTCAACTTCAGATGTATTATGATCTCTTGCATGCATTCATACTTGAGCCATATTTGCCTTCCACATCTCTGAAGCATGCTAATTAACTGAGATGTATCTCCCTGCTTCTAGCTATGTCTTCAAAAGCTGTACAGAATGAAAACAGATAAATAAGTCTAATAAATAAGTGTATTAACTGACCAACCCATGGTATTGTATTGGCTGATGATTGGTCGCTATACTTATACAACTGAAGGGTGTTCGTAGTTCTAAATTCTGCTTCCCATTGGCTCAGGAGGTCCTGCCTGCCCCTCTTCATGTCACTATTAATGGTGACAACATTATTCACCAGTGCACAGAATTCCAGTTGCACTGGGGACAGCCTTTTCCAAGCTATTCCAATCCTCAGTCTTGTAATGAGACCCAGTATAGCCCTCCTGCAGAAGCCTACAGCTGTAACAATTTACAAGGGGTGGCACAAAGATCCTGAACTCCTCTTGTCATCACCATTGGGTTCCAAGTGGAGCACTACCCTTAAATTCTCTTGCCATGTCTTCTGAAGGATACCTAGAAATATGGCAGTGAACTGGTGCTCAGTCAGTCAGATCTCGGGTATATCAGCCCTTGTACTTGTGCAATTGAAATCACAAAAATGGTCTGGCAGAGAAACTGGTTATGAGTCTTTCAAAATGCACTGTAGGAGTGAAATATGACAGTGAGGCTTGGCCATGTGTGATGCTCACTGTATTTATACATGTTCTAGTGTGAAAGCCTCAAATGATTTTTGATGACAACATCTGAATTATGTTGCAAAGGATATATTGTCACCTCTAACCATGTTCTCTGTTATGGTGGTTGGAAATCATACATACAGTTTTCTGTCACACTGACATGACATGACAGAAAATCTATGATATTAGTCATAATCAGTATTGGTAAGAGATAAAAATTATATAAACTGTGTCAAAATGGGTTCATGAGGTCTAAAACTACAAATTTTGATTTACAGCACCTGGGAGTTGAATCCATGACAAAAATATGGCTAAACTTCTAAATGTTGTTAATTAACTATTAATGCCATGGGACAACTAACATTTTGAGTTTGTAAGGTAAGTTCTAATAATTTCATTGTGAGTGGAGATATAACTATGAAAACCAGCTATCTGTTTGAGTTACATTTGTTATGCTACTGCAGTTATATGTAAAAACCATTATTTATTTATGTAAATCAATTTTATATGCATTGATTTCAATGAACTGAGTAAAACATGTTGGGGTACGTGCTATACATACTTTACGCAGCATACTGTCCTACACACCTAATAATGATATTTGTGTTGCGTCATATTTTTGTAAAAAAGTATTGTGAAGACTATACATATGCAAGTGTAGTTTAAATTAGCTATGATCATTGTTATGCTTAAAATACTTGACACAGATTATAACTGACTTATTTAGCAATCATTATACAGAGTAATGTCACTATTTTACTTTTTGTAATTGTACTTCATGTTAAATTCCTAATAAAAAAGTCTGTAACAGTACTTACTCTTATGCCTGTCCAAATAATATTACCTGTAAACTGCATTTGAACCCTGCACTACTCTGCTGTTTCTCCAAACTTTCTGCATTAACACCTTGAGCTACGGAGAAGGATAAGTAACAGGTGTATTTTCGTCATTCAGTACTGTCCAGAGGGCTGACTGAAGCACATTGTCACCAGTCTCATTTATAGATGACATTCCAAATTAAATTTTTGAGTTTTTGCCTTGAGAGGTGAACCATTGTTCAGTGCTAGTGACCGCTGACAGTCACTGATGCACAATGCCAAGCTTTGTGAAAAGGATGACTTAAAATGCCCTGTGTGATAATTTCTCAACTCTGTGGTCTTATACCATGAAAATAAGGACATTAAGGATCCCTAGTTTCACACTGGCATCACCCTTTCTATATTTGAACCTTAAAACTATGGCATTAACATGAAACACTGAGAATGTTAACATTATGTGCTGCATACAGAGGGGTATTTATAAGGCAAATAAAGTGGAGCACATATACTTAAGCTTTAAAAGTCAAACATTTTACTTTTATGGAGCACTATACCAATTTTCTCATAGTTGTCCTTTGTCGTTTTGCAGTATATGTCTGCATGAAGGTGATATTTGCAACAGAATTCCAAAGACATGCATCTGGAGCATTTCTTCCCAGGTCTCCACTGAAAATGTGCTCTGTCCCAGTTGGACTTTCCCTGTAAACAAATGTTAAATAAATTAATAAATAAATAAACAAATAAAGTAAACTGTTAACCTAAGAAATCATGTTACAGTAAGAACAAATATATGCAATACAACAGTATGGTATTCCCTTTTTTGTGAGCAGTACTGTCCTTTGATACATCTGCAAAATCATTGCAGTATGATTTGCATTTACTGAGAAATTTATTCTTTGTATGTCTCAGTTTTATGTACGTCATATAACTTACCCACACTTTACACTCAGAGGCAGATTTACCTTTTAAGCACTTATTCCTGACTGTGTTACAAAGTTTATCTCCTAAAGAGGTCAATGTAATCTCAAACTTCTTTTATAAGTTTATTCTCCTTGACACATCTTCTGCAAGTGTCCATAAAAGTGACAGGAGTTTTATTCTTGAACTGTTGCTAATTATTCATACTTGCAAGCCCTTAGAAAGCTCCACTTCTCAATACTTGCTCTTGTACTGCTAGGCCCTGTGCATAGCATTGTGTAGGTCCTCACATCATGTTTACCTGCCCAGCACTTTGAGAGATTGATGGAGTCAAGAATGATAATGACCTGACATTTGACTGACATATTTACCGTACACAGAGGGGTTAGTCTACTTAAGCACAACTTGCGGATAAGGAACTTGTATCATAGAAGGGATTCACCAACTTCAGGTACTGCTGTTTGACTGCTGCAATTGCATTATACTTGGCAGACTTTACTACAAATCCTCTTAAGATATGTTATAGTTCTTTACAAGTAATAGTTACACAGTTATAATGTCATTATTAATTCATAGAAAATTCAGCTATGTCTGTACTTTGCACATTTGTGTTGGCATAGAAGGTATAGCAAAATTCTCATTTAATGTTACATAACTTTATAGCAACATTCCTCTGAGAATATCAACACATTTAAGAAGTGTTATATTACACGTATCAATGTCAAAGTTACATTTCAACAAATAATAGAAGGGTAAGCCTGTTGTATATGTCTGACAGAAGAAAGTGCTTTCCATTAGAAGGGGGGGTTGTAACCTTGACATTTCTGTTTGGTGATGTAAGATAGGAGGGTTGTTCATCACTTAACTGAGGTCTGTATACAATTTGCAAATTTCCTTGTGAAACGAAGGTTTAACAGTTGCTGTTACAAAAGGATCATTGACTTGTATTATATACAAAAGTTTTGTTCTGTCCACATGTCCTTAGCATTTTTACCAGATGTCTGAATACAGAAAGCAAATGTCTTTTACAACTGTAATTTTATAAACGTCATTCATTAATAATGATGTTATATATTCTGGGATAACACATTTCTTTATCATTATTCATGTCTATTATTGCTAGGTGATGGTGATTTACATTAATGTCTAATATGTACATGTTTTTAGTGGATACTGTAAAGAAAAAATAAAAATGATTACCCCCATATAGAAGTATTGGACATAAATATATATGGTAAACTTTACTACATCCAGATATAATGTAAAGACATAAAACACATCATTCTCACAGTGATTATACACATTAGGCAAACAGCTAACTATGGCATACCTGATATATGCCTTCCAAGAAAAGGCATCCATTCACAAAAATGGAAAGTGTCATGCCATTTAATATTGCAGAAAATACATTTTTTATAATATTCTGTACTAAAAGTGAATTTCTGCTGCTTGGAATTGAACCCCTGCAAAGCTAGGTTGATTTATACATCACGAGCTATTGCAGCATGTGTGTATGGTTCACATAAAGGTAAGCTACGCCTCCTCAGGTGTGTGTGTGTGTGTGTGTGTGTGTGTGTGTGTGTGTGTGTGTGTGTGTGTGTGTGTGTGTGTGTGTGTGTGTGTGTGTGTATCTCAAGATCATATGGACCGATACCCTGAAATTTGGTCACTTTTGCTCAAAGTCAGATATATTATGATATCTTGCTTGCATTCACACCTGAGCCATATTTACTTTGCACATCTCTGAGGCATGCTAATTATCCTTGATGCATCTCCCTGTTTCAAGCCATGTCTTCAAAAGCTGTACAGAATAGAAACAGAAAAAGAAGTTTAATAAATAAGTGTATTGTCTGTCCAACCCATGGTATTGTACTGGCTGATGATGGGTCACTATACTTACACAACTGAAGGGTGTTCTTAGTTCTAAATTCTGCTTCCCATTGGTTCAGGAGGTCCTGCCTACCCCTCCTCATGTTATTATAATGGTAACAACATTGTTTAACGGTGCATAGAATGCCACTTGCACTGGGGACAGCCTTCTTCAAACTATTCCAATCCTCAATCTTGTAATGAGAGCCAGTATAGCCCTCCTGCAGAAGCCTACAGCTTTAACACTTTACAAGGGGTGGTACAAAGATCCTGGGCTCCTCTTGTCACCACCTTTGGGTTCCAATTGGAGCACTACCCTCACATTCACAGACATCTACCTGCATATACAGTAGCTATTTGCTCAGTTTGTTTTTTGTAATCTTTCTAATATATCTTTACCATCTCAAAGTGCTTACTCCTCTCTGTACTCTTTTTTTCTAGACCTAACACCACTCTTAAGTATTCAACTGCGGTACCACCTTTATCATTCTTATAAGAAAAGCACAGTCCGAGTCTGAACTGTCTGCAAACAGCTAAAGTTAACTTTGAGTATGTGTCTACCTGTTTGAGCCAATATTCATTTTCCCCTGGAGAGCACTCTGCTTTGGCTTGTAAGCAGGCCCCCACACACACACACACACACACACACACACACACTCATCTTCCACTTTCTCTCTTATTCCCTTCTATTAGCAAATAGTATCCATAACTGATCAATACTGTGTTTGTTAATTTAAACTGAGACCACAGTAGCCTACTGATACAAGGTTATCCTGTTTTTCCACCTGAGAAATGGTTAAGAAATGACTTACAGTTTCAGAGCAGTCCTTGGTCAATTGTGACTGTTTCTTAAACTAAAACTTGTCTTTGCTTTGGCTCATTAGCAGCAGTACAAAGAACTGCCTGCTCACAATCTTGTTCTCCTCTCCCCCGTCCCTGTTTATTACCTTAAGACAATCCCAAAGTTAATAAATATTACCTATGGCAGGCACCATTTTTACAACTACAACCACCCTTGTCACTATCATATGTTCATTTATCAGTTAACTCTGTTACCTGATTGTTTCCAGCCACCTCATAAGAGCAACTAACAGGGTCTCTGACCGCTTCGCTCCTCACCCTGCCCCCTATTCCCTCCCACCCCCAGTGGTCCCATCTTTATTACACTCACATACCCATCCCATCTTTCCAGTAGCCAACCACAGCACTAACCCAACACTACCTCCTCCATCTTCCCACTACTATCACACCTCCTCAACTAACATGTACAAGCCTACCTTACCTATGCTCACGACATGCACTCTCCTTGCATATCTTACATCCTACCAAAGCTCCATCATTCCCCCACTCAACCACTACCACTTTACTACTACTCACACCACCACTCATGTCTCACCCTCACACAGCCCCCCTCCCACCAACTCAAGAAACATCCCTATGCACCCCCCACATATTCTACCAACTATATTACTCAAACATAAAGCATCCCTAAAACTTAGCACAGTAACCCTCCCACCATACCTATTACCCAAAGAGCACAATCATAAAGTTTCCCCTATAAACAAACACATTTAAAAACTGAGAAAACTAATAACCTCATGCATATCTAAACTAGCCCTAAGTGGAGATATCCACCCCAACCCTGGCCCTACCATCTCCAACCCCAATCCTCATAATCAGACTAGAAACCACAACTTCTCCCATATTACAGCCAATAGAAAGCCAAATGACTTCCTTCTACTAAGCCTAAATATTAGAAGTATATCCAACAAAGTCCATGAACTCCATGCCACCATAGGCTTGTACTCCCCAGATATAGTCATCCTGACAGAAACCTGGCTAAAACCTCACATTACCAGTGAGCAAATACTCCCTACAGGTTATGGCATACTAAGAGTAGACTGGCTAAACAAGAAAGGAGGCGGTGTAGCTATAATATTTAAACAGCATCTAAACATCCAGATCTTAAAATCATCAGCTCCACAAATAGGCAATGAAGAAATAATATATACCAACCTCAAAATAAACCAGGACAAAACCATAAACATAATTGGATGCTACTTCCCACCTGGCCAAAACATCCCTCCACTAGAAAACCTCCTCAGCTGGTCTACCCACCATCTCCCCCAAGAAACTATCATTTTAGGTGATTTCAATATTGACTGGCAATCCTGTTCTGGCAACCATCCAACCCATCATGTAAACCTTCATGGCTTCATCCAACTAGTCCAGTCGCCAACCAAGATAAATAAAAACTCCAGCAAGCACACTACCCTGGACTGGATACTAGTCAGTAAGATCCCCCAGTCATATATAACAGGCTGCTTATCAGATAGCCTCAGTGATCACTCCCCAACATTCCTACTCAAAAAATACCTATACCAAGCTAAACCTGTCATCTACCATCAAATACATAAAAAACTAAAATTTAACCCACTCACATTCATCTCATCCCTCAAAGAATATAACTGGCATCCTCTAAAGTACCTCAGTCTTGATGACGCAGTTGAATTTTTAATACTACCTTCCTGAGCATCCTTAATTACCATGCCCCATAAGACTTTCCAGAATCAAAGCACAACCCTCCCCATGGCTACAGAAAACCACTAAGTCAGAAATGAAAAGCAGGGATAAAGCCTGGGAGCACTGGCACAAAACCAAAACCCCTCAACTAGACAGAAATTCCTAGAACTACGCAATAGAGTCAAAAAGCTAATAAAACAGGACAAATTCCAATACTACCAGTCTGCCCTAGACTCCTCTCAACACAGCCCCAAACAATTCTGGTCCTCCATAAACTCCATCTTCCACCCAGGTAAAGTCAGTACCCTCCTCCTAACATCCCTCACTCCTCAGAAAATATTGCTACCTCATTCAACACACACTTCACACAAACCATACTATCACTAGCTAAACAACACAATCCTCCAACCCACACCTTCAACTAGTAATCTCCCCACTGCCTTCTCTTTTTCTCCTGTACCTACCTCCAAAATAAAAAAACTCTTAACTAAACTTAAGCCCACCAGATTAGCAGCATACAACCTCCCAAGTGAATACCTATAAATCGCAGCTAATGCCCTGGCCTACTCAGTATCCATCTTGATTAACCGATCTCTGTCAGAAAGTTACGTTCCCACACTGTGGAAAGTATCACATATAATTCCCCTCCACAAAGGCGGACCCTCCACAGAACTAATCAATTACTGCCCCATAGCTATTCTCTCTCCACTCTCCAAAATACTAGAGAGATGCATACACTCTCAGGTCTCAGACTACCTCCTTACTAACAACCTCCTTTCCAAAACTCAGCATGGTTTCCGACCAAACCATAGCACCACCACTGCCTTACTCTCCTTTACTAACACTATCCTTCAGCATAAAAACAATGGCTATCTCTCCTCTGCTACTTTCCTAGACCTATCTAAAGCATTTGACATGGTCCCACACAAACAACTTATCTCTGTCCTCAATAACCTATCCTTCTCACAATCAGTCACCAACTGGTTTCAGAGTTACCAGTTCAGCCAACAATCCGTTGTATGGCAGAATGACATATCTCCTCCTACCTGTCCCCAAGGATCCATCTTTGGATCCCTATGATCCCTACTATTCTCTGTTAATCTAGCAATAACTGCCTCCAGCCATAGCACACAATGGCACACACAGATGACTCAGCCATCATCCATCATCCCAGTCTCCCCCAGGCTGCCTACCCAAAACTGCAAAGACACACTTTCCTCCTTTCTTTGCTTGAAACTGCCCAATCAAATGCCAATTAATACAACCAAAACAAAACTAAACTACTCACAATCCAACCAAACATACTCAAAACAAACAATCCCCTTTAACTAACATTACAAAAAAGACAACACCACTATATACCCAACTGAACACACCAAATTGCTTGGAGTGGAAATAGACAATAAACTAAAATTTGACATTCACATATCCTTGACCATAAAAAAAGTCCACAAAAAACTAGGAGCGCTATACAGAAATAAGCAACTTCTCACCAAAGCAGCAAAGATTTCAAGAGCAAATTCCCACCTTATCTCCACCCTACTTTATGCCTGTCCAATATATACCAACCTAAGGCAATGAGATTTAAACAAACTAGAGACCTGCTACAACAAAATCGCCAAATTTGCCACAGGGGCATCCTACCGTAATCACCACTGTCTCTCACTTGCTGAACTGGGCTGGCTTGAACTCCCTCATCTCCTTCAATGATATCAACTCTCACTCGCCCATAAACTAGTAAATCATCCACTAAATGTCCCATCCCTCCAGAATCTACTCCAACCCTATCGCACCACCAGACCACTAAGATCCAGCAACAAAAATCACTTGCAGATCACTAAAGCCAATAACTCTGCTGGTGAAGCACTATTCTCTTGCACCATAGCCAAATTATGGAACTCCCTTCCACCCACAATTACCTCTGTACCATCATGCACCCACTTCAAAACTTTACTAAAAGCGCACCTAAAAACATGCTGGCTATGCCCTTGCAACTCCCACTCTGATATCACCCTCTCCATTCAACCACTACCTTTCTTTCCACTCCACTAACTACCTTGATTATAGCAAGCTCAGATGCTCATAAGCCAGTACTTATTATACAGCAGGAACTTCTTCTTGTAACATTTGTTAATGTCTGTTATGTACTTCACAGATAAAGATTCTAGTTGTCTACTGATGTACTATGTTCTTCATCTGTAAATATGCTGTAAGTAATTGCTATGTAAATTGTTAATCAATATGTAATTCAATGTAACTACTGTCTGTTTATTTTAACAGTGGAGCTTTTCTTCCCGGGCCTCCGCTGAAAATGGACCTACGTCCAGTCGGACACTCTCGGTCAACAAATATAAATAAATAAATAAATAAATAAAATTATCTTGCCTTGTCTTCTGAAGGATACCTAGAAATATGACAGTGAATGGTGCCCAAGTCAGATCTTGGGTGTATCAGCCTGCGTATTTGTGCAACTGAAAGCACAAAAATGGTCTGGCAGAGAAACCGGTTATGATTCTTTCAAAATACACTGCAGATGTGAAATCTGACAGTGAGGCTTGGCCATGTGTGATGCTCACTGTATTTTATACATGTTTTAGTGTGAAAACCTCAAATGCTTTTCGATGATGACATCTAAATTATGTTGCAAAGGATACATTCTCACCTCTAACCATGTTCTCTGTTATGGTGATCGGTAATCATACATACAGTTTTCTGTCACACTGATATGACATGACAGAAAATCTGTGATAGTAATAATCAGTACTGGTAAGAGATAAAATGATATAAACTTGGACAAAATGGGTTAATGAGGCCTAAAACCACACATTTTGATTAACTGCACCTGGGAATTGAATCCATGACTAAAATAAGGCTAAACTGCTAAATTTTGTTTATTAAGTATTAACTCATTCACTCCGGAGCAGCTCAGAAAAAGCTGCCAGCTTAATTCCACCATAGGAACAACAGTGCAGCCTGAGCTCATTTCACAAAATCCATTTGTAATACCATACAGAAAACAAATGTTCATAACTCTTTAACTATAAGAGCTAGACTAAAAATGTAAACGCGAAAGTTGTTCAGCAGACACTGACCTTTCCAACAGTTTAAATGGTGATAGTGCATGTCAAAGTCATTATTAAATATATGGCAAGCAATGTCGATACTGTGCATATTTGTTACCTTTTTGGAAAAGCAAAGCAAAATATCTTGGTCGATGTACCATGCAGACCAATACAATTTGGATTTAATTTGTTAGTATGAATGTCAGCTTTAAAATGATATCTTAACCATTACTGTGTGATGCTCCTTTCTTGAAATATTCACAGAAATATGATTAATATAATATTTCTCATAATTGATAAATAAACAAAGCATAATATTTCATCACCTGTAACAGACGGAGCCTACATATCAGTGTAGAAGTTGTGCATCTGAATGTCAGCTTCAAAATGATCCATCACTTGTGTGATCACCATGCTCCCTTGCAAAGATATGGGCATTATAATGAGAAGTATTGGAAATGTATAATTTTCATATTCGTACAAGACTAAACAAAATGTGATATCTGTAAATGTGTACAGTGCACAGACACAGTTCTTTTACCATGTTGTAAGGAGTAACACTGTCTTCAAAATGAGGTACTACTTGGCACACTGACATGCTCCCTTGCAAGGTTATTTACCAAAATATGAAAAAAAAATCATAATTTCCATAACCTAAGTCCAGAATGATACCACAATATAAGGACAAAATTATTGACTTCAACAATTGGCTACGCTTCTGGTGTCATTCAAAGGGGATCCTGTATCTGTCTGCCTGGGACGACATGATTGACAGACCACGATGCTTTGCCAGAGATGGTCTGCACCTGTCACCCCTGGGATTCAGGTTACTGGCAAAGACTCTTGCCACCCCTATAGTGCCTTTTTTAGGCAAAGTTCAAAGGACAAAACCACCACCGTAACAGGTACAAGCATGCAAAATCTGAAGGTAATGCTACTCAAAGCTAGAAGTCTAAACCTCAAAATGCACTCTCTCGAGGCACTCCTAAAAATGGAGAACATCGATATCTGTGCAGTAACTGAGACCTGATTCAAGGCTCCAGAGAGCACCCCTGCAATACCAGGCTACAACTCTTACCACACTTTCGGCCACCAAAGCAGGACCGAAACACTAAAGGTGGAGGAGTGTCAATATTCACCAAGGATATTCACACCACCAGGCTAGTTGCCCAACACAATGCATCTGAAATTCTCCAGGTGCAACTAACACTAGGTAAGACTGCAATCCAAATTGTAGCTTGCTACAGATCCCCCACCATACTCCAAGATTCTCACTACACCTTTCTACACATACTGGAAAATATTAAGATAGAACCAAACACCCTAATACTGGGTGATTTTAACTACCCTGCCATTAACTGGGAAAGCTACTCATGTACCAACACCTTTGCCCAACGGTTCTTGGAATTCATAAATTCCAACGCCCTGGATCAACTAATCCATAGTCCCACCAGGGGCTCCAATATCCTGGACCTGGTCATTACCAACATGGGAAATCGATGCTCCACACCTATGGTCACCCCCTCATTAGTCAGATCTGACCATAAGCTAATCACCCTTAACATCCACATCCCACCCCCACCCCCCAGTAAGGAAACCTCCATAAAAAACTTCTCCAAACCCAACTTCATGCTACTCAAGTCAGAAGTGACAAACTTCATGACACCCATGCAGACGGGAGCTGAAAGTTCAACTGCTGAATCCTACACTAAGACACTGGACGAGCACATCCACTCATGCATAAATCGTGCCATTCCAAATAGAACCAAGATGCTCTCATCCAAAAAAAAAAAGCCAATCTGGTGGTCCCCTGCCATAAACAAACTTTACAACAAAAGGAAGAAACTGTTGCAGAAAAGAGGAAAATCCCAGGATGCAAAAAACTTCCTTACCAGCCTCAGTAAGAAACTGAGATCCCTCATAAAATCCTCCAAAGCTAGTTACGAAAATAAAATTGCCAAAGATTCCAATGACAACAACAAGGCATTCTATAACTATGTCAAGAATCTAAATGGCAATGCTCAGATCTGCTCTGAGCTAAAACAGAATAGCATTAAATATACTGATCCCAAGGATATTGCCAATATCCTGGTAGATTGATTCAGTGACAAATTCACCCCCCTCTCACCCCCTAAATGGCCCATCTCAATACTGGGAGATTGCCAAATTCTGGTAATAACGGCCACACAGGTAAAAAACGCACTCTCCAAAGCTAAGAATACAGCATCCATGGGACCAGATGACATCCCGGGCTGTGTACTACATGAACTACAATATGAACTGGCACCTCACCTAAGTGTCATGTTTAATCATAGCCTCAACTCAGGTTTCTTGCCCACAGAGTGGCGCACAGCTACAGTTATCCCACTCCACAAGGGGGGAGTCACCTTGGATCCCGGAAACTACCGTCCCATCAGTCCGACAAGCCTTATCTGCAAGGCCATGGAGCGTATTATCATGGAACATATAAACAAAGACATTGGCAACCTTCAAACACTGGACCCCACCCAGTTTGGGTTCGTGAAGGGCCGATCTTGTCTCCTGAACTTGACTGACTTCTTCGAATCAATCTCCAGAGCCATGGAGAAGGGTAAGGTGGTCCACACAGCCTATCTAGACCTTGCCAAGGTCTTTGACACCATCCCCCACTCTGGCATCATAGATAAACTTATGAAGCTGGGCATTAATCCCTACATCACCCAATGGGTTGCTAACTGGCTTACTGATAGAACCCACACTGTAAAAGTAGCAGACTCCAAATCCATCTCCAGACAAGTGACAAGTGGAGTACCTCAGGGTTCAGTCCTGGGACCGCTCTTGTTTGGCATCTACTTCTCTGAAGTACAAGCCAACACTAAGGGACTCTGGATAACCAAGTTTGCAGATGACTGCAAACTGGGAGCCATTATTGAATCCCCAAATTATGTGGATACTCTACAAAAGGGCCTTACAGAAACAGATGCTTGGTGCCAGAGCCATGGGCTCAAGCTCAATGCCAAGAAATGTATAGTTATCCCTTTGGGAAAAAAACATGTATCCGTGAATTACCATATAGGTGGCAGTACACTAAACTCCGAAAGTTTGATAAGAGACTTAGGGACACAGGTGGACAGTGGTCTCACCTTCGATAACCACATCACCACAACAGTCAGGAAATCCTTCTATGTGGCACACCTCATCACTAAGGGCTTTTCATCCAGAAAAAAGGAGGTCACTGTCCCACTGTACTCATCCCTCATTAGACCCATTATAGAATACAATGCCATATTTGGTATGTACCTCTCAAGACATCTGCAACAACTGGAAAGGCCACAGAAATACCTCACTAAAAGAATCACAGGCCTAAAGCAGATGCCCTACGCTGACCTTTAAAAACTCCAGCTATACTCTGTCATATCGCCTACTCAGAGGCGATCTTTGCTTAACATACAAGGCCATGTCAAACCCAGAGCTGTTGGACATGTTACACTTAAAGAAATCCCAATCCCTCAGAGCCACACGCTCCAGGGATCTAAACCTTGCCATCACAATAAACAAAACATGCTGGAGGGATAGGTTCCTGACCCAGAGACTCTCCAGACTCTGGAATAGATTGCCCATACATGTCAAGCAGAGTGCCTCTTTGGCCCTCTTCAAAAGGAACCTTGACGATTGGATGGGAGAAAGGAAATTCACCCCGGGGATCACGTCAGTCGCCCTTGCTAGACAGGGGTCCAGGGAAGTAAACAGTGTGGGAAGAAATAGCCATGGAATTGTTATGGCTAGGTTTGTATAGGCCCTAGGGCTGATAGCCTAGTACCAACCTATGAACCTATGAACCTATGAACCTATGAACCTATGAAACAAACGTTGATATCTGCACATGTGTCCAATATACAGGCACAATTCTTTTACCATGTTGGAATCAGCAATACTGTCTTCAAAATGAGGTATTACTTTGCACATTCAGATGCTCCCTTGCAAAGTTATTTACCAAAATATGAAAAAAAATCATAATTTCCATAACCTAAGTCAGAAACAAACTTTGATATCTGCATATGAGTACACCATACAGGCACCATTCTTTTACCATGTTAGAACTATCAATACTGTTTTCAAAATGAGGTATTACTTAGTACATTCAGAGCCTCACTTTCAAAGTTATTTACCAAAATATAAAAAAAATCATAATTTCCATAACCTATGTCCGAAACAAACGTTGATATCTGCACATGTGTCCAATATTCAGGCACAATTCTTTTACCATGTTGGAGCCAGCAATACTGTTTTCAAAATGAGGTATTACTTGGCACAATCAGATGCTCCCTTGCAAAGTTATTTACCAAAATATGAAAAAAAATCATAATTTCCATAACCTAAGTCCGAAACAAACGTTGATATCTGCACGTGTCCAACATACAGGCACAACTATTTTACCATGTTGGAACCAGCAATGCTGTTTTCAAAATGAGGTATTACTTGGCACAATCAGATGCTCCCTTGCAAAGTTATTTACCAAAATATGAAAAAAATCATAATTTCCATAACTTAAGTCCTAACAAAACTGATATATGTACATGTGTACAGCATTCAGAACCAGTTGTTTTACCATGTAGATACATATGATTGTAAATATACACATTTTTTGTGTAGCCAACATAGTGCTGAATGGGTACATGTAAAGAGAAAAAGCAAGGTAAGGACCGCCACTCCACTAATGAACCCAGGACAGGCATGGGACTTCAGTGGCAGGCAAGGCCATATCATCTGTCTGATAGCTGTGCTGGCTTCCCACTCAGACAGCCGATAACACTGCAGTCTCACAACCTCCTTCAGTGTCACTGTCTGCTTTACCTATGCCTTTTCTCTTTACATGTGTCCATTCAGAAATGGACCTAAAGGATCAATTTCTGTATTAGTAAGCCCTTCCTGTCATCTAAACTCTACACATGCCTGATAAAAGCAGACTAAAAAAAGAAGTATTGCTAGATGGTCACTGACATATTAGATTCATGGCCAGCCTCAGGCATAGGCGAACAAGGCGACCACCTAGGGCGCCGTGCAGGCCGGCCTCAAAAGGGCGCAATCACAACAACGTTTCTTTTTTTTTTTTTTTTTTTTTTTTTTTATTTCTCACCGCCGCTGCCCTAAAGACTACAGTTGCGCCCTCCCCAGCATCAAAAGGGCGCAATTTACAGAGCGGAGTTCTGTTGTGAGGACCCCTAACTTGAAAGCCGAACAGACAACAACGTTTCTTTTTTTTTTTATTTCACTGCCGCTGCCCTAAAGACTACAATTGTGGCCTCCCCAGAATTCTAATTCAGTGCATTTTAAATGTCAGAGAGAAGGTTATGTTCTTGCACATGGAGCTGCTTTTTGGCTGCCTCATTGGGGTGACTCCTTTGGTTGTTTTAAGGTGAAGAGGAGCCACTGGTGCGACTGTGGTTGGATATTTCTATATTTAAAAAAAAAAAAAAGAAAAATAGGTGGGTGCCCCTTCTGCTTCTTTCAGTGGTGGTTTGGGAGCGAGAGGAAGCTGCGATGGCTGTTTTCATTCACAAAGTGAGGAGATTATACACATGCGCAATATAATGTTATATAAAAAAAACAAAACAAAAAAAAACAGATCGTAAGAGTGTAGTACTTGCAAGCTGTAACATACAACGGCTTAGCGTTTTCAAGGCTAGGATAACAGAAAACTTGTTTTCCTCATCCCGTTATGCTACAAGTCTCCGTCATGGAGTTGGGCCCACGCACAGATCTCTAGGTGAAGTGTTTGTTGGGGGGGGCCAGGACGGGATATGGTAATATAATAATCATTGCTTTCAAATTACTACTGTTATGTTCTCAGTAAAGTGGATAGAGGAATAAAGGTTGCAGAGTAGTTATGCAGTACATTCGTTTATGTGCCTTGTATTATACTGTCAGTGTCATTCCATCGAAGACTGGCTTTTTGCCTCGCTTCTCTTGTTTATTTATTTATTTATTTTACATTTGTTGACCGGGCTAGTCCAACTGGATACATGTCCTTTTTCAGTGGAAGCCCGAGGAGAAAAGCTCCAAGTACACAAAACATTTAATATCACAAGTTAGTTAGATCAACAGTACAATAATGTATCACAATACATAAGGAAAATTAAGATTGGTACATAGCATAATGGGACTTAATTATATTCAAATGATAAGAAGGAAACTACTAGAGAAGAGGTAGGGAAATTAAGGATAGTAGAGACATCTTCAGGATAAGACAACACTTGAAAGGATAGTTAGGTAGGTGGGTTAGGTTGCGAAGCTAGAGAGTAAAAAGGTCAGTGAGTAAAGCAGTTATAAGAAATATGTTTAAATAGAAATTTTGAAGGAAAAACAGGGTAGTACTTAGGAAAAGCAAGAGAGGAGAGATTAGTCAGGGTTATTACAAGAACATAACCAGTGGCTGGAGAGGAAATGTTTAAGGTTAGATTTGAATAGAGGGAGAGATGTAATAGCTGTAAGGTCAGTAGGTAAGTGGTTCCAGATTTTCCCAACAAAGTTAGAAAGAGAGTCTCCTGCAGAGTTATAAGAGAAAGACGCTTTGCATCTGCATTTTATTAGTAGAGCGTAACTTTTTAAGTTAGAATATGGTGTTATGAGTGTGGAGAGAATTGGGGTGTTACTGGGTTGATGAAGGACTTTATGGGCAATAATAAGTTGGTTGAATTGTAAAAGGTGAGTTAACTCTAGCCAACCTAGTTGTTTAAGGTTCTGACAGTGATGTGTCCTATATGGTGAGTTAGTGGCAAACCTGGCAATGTTATTATATGATTTAGCTAGTTTCTTAAGATTGTTTTGAGTCAAGTTGGTATAAATGGGGGAGGCATATAATAGGGTAGAGATTAAGTGAGTTCTTGCAATTGTAGTTCTGGCTAGTGGAGTAAGAAATTGTTTGATTCTGTACAGGGATCCTAGTTTTTTGTTAGTAGATTGTATTGTAGCGTGTATGTGAGTGTTGAATTTTAGTTGGTTATCTATTGTGATACCAAGGAGTTTGGTGGTAGTCTCAGGAGATATAATGGTACCATTATTAGATTTCAAGGTAAACTGAAGAGGGGGAGATGAGTGTGAGGGTGTAAAGAGTAATAATTTGTTTTTTTTGGGGTTGAGGAGAAGACAATGGTTTAAGAACCATTTTTCTATAGTGGTGAACGATTTTTGCGTGAGAGAAAGAAGTTCAGTTTGAGAAGATGCTGAACAAATGATTGTGGAGTCGTCAGCATATTGTATGCAGGTGGAGAAGGGAACAGAGAGATGTAGATCATTGACAAAAATGGAGAATAGTAGTGGACCTAAGACAGAGCCCTGTGGGACTCCTAGGGATGTAGGAAGAAGTTCAGAAAGATTATTCTGCCAGAGTACAGCTTGTTTTCGGTTATCCAGGTAGGATGTAAACCAGTTCAGGGCAGAATTATCAAGAGATAGGGACTTTAGAAGGTGAAGTAGAAGTTTATGGTTGACCATGTCGAAGGCCTTAGAAAGGTCTACAAAGAGTGCTGATGACAGGGAATTATTGTTGCGATTTTTGTTGATACAGTTGGTAAAAGAAAGAAGGGCAGTGGTAGTACTGTGGAAACGACGAAAGCCATGCTGACAGTTGGATAAGAGATTATGGTAGATAAGGTGGGAAATTAATTGTTTATGGATACATTTTTCCATAATTTTGGCCAGTGGAGATATTAGAGCTATGGGACGGTAGTTTGAGTAATCAGCAGAATCACCTCCTTTGTGAATAGGAATAATATGTGAGATTTTCCAGATAGATGGAATAGTGCTTTCTTTAATTGTTCTATTAATAAGTATAGAGATGGGGTAGGCAATAGCTGTGGCACCTAGTTGGAGGTATTACCCTGGTAAATTGTCAGCTGAAGGGGTAGAAGGTTTAAGTTTTTGAAGTAAGGAAGAGATATAGGAGGTGGATATTGGTTCTAGGTGGAATGGAGGGGGTGTGGGGTTGGTAGCGGGCAAGTTGGCAGTATCTGGATTTTGTTGATTAGCTAAATTTTGTACAGCTGAAGTAAAAAAAGTATTAAAAGCATTTGCTGTTTGTGTAGGGTCATTAGAGTTGGAGCCAAGAGGATGTGGTGTGTCTAGTTTACCTGGGGATATGAGCCTGTTAATAGAAGTCCAGAACTTCTGAGGTTGTTGAAGGGAAGATTTTTGTAGTTGGATGTAGAAGTTCTTTTTGTCCTGTAGGATAGCTTTTTTTGTTATGTTTCTTTGTTGCCTGAAATGTTGATGATCAGTTATGTGTTTCGAGGTGCGCCATTTTGCCCAGGATTTATTCCTGGATAGGATAAGTTTTTTAGTCTGGCTTGTGAGCCATACTGCTGGTTTATTTTTCATCAGAAACATAAGCACCACGAAATTCAAAGGAAGACACAGAAGTAGCTGACATCCATCTTTATTCTTTCCATCCTGGTACCTCGGCTGTTCGCCTTCAATGGACATACTTTAACATTTTCAGAGTTCTTTTATATATGCATTAATTGGTTAATTAGGCCTAATTAACCAATTAATTATGATGGTCAAGGATTGTAAGGAAGGTATTATTAAAATAGGATACTGCTTCATTTATTGGAAGGGACTTGAGAGGTTCCCAGTTACAGTGTTTAAGTTCATTTAGGAACAGTTCCTGGTCAAAGTGTTTTTACTGCAGTTCTAACTGGGGGGGAAATATTAACATTTGTTTTATGTCTAATTATGTATATTAGAGAGTGGTCACTAAGGTCATCAGGTAGGGTTCCTGTTATATAATTATCCTGTGGACGATTTGTTAGTATCCAGTCCAGGATACTTTCTTTGTTATTAGATTTGTTGATTCTAGTTCCAGAATTAATGAGTTGTGTAAAACCATGCAAATTGATCAGAGAGGATTGATTGGTATTATTGCATAAGTTCCAATCAGTGTTAATGTCTCCTAGTAGTAAGGTTTCTTGTGGGCAATTGAGGGAAAGACAACTTAGTAGGTCTTCTAAGTTATTTTGATTGTTACCTGGTGGGAGATAAGTGCAAATGATGTTAACTGATTTCTGGTTGTTTAGTTGTAGTTTTGAAATAATTATTTCTGCATTGTTATCAGAATGTAATTTATGGTTTAGTTTGTTGATTTGTAATCCTGCTTTATAAAGTATTGCTACCCCCCCACTTTTTTTCTTAATGCGGTCCTGTTGAATGATATTGTAACTCGGGGGAGTAATTTCCGTATCTAGTATTGTTGGTTTAAGCCATGTTTCAGTTAAACATAGGATGTCGAAATGGTGAACTTCTAGGAGAGCATGGACTTGAGTAATTTTGTTGCAGATACTACGAATATTAAGATGGGCAATTAAGAGTGATTTAGAGGATTGGGCTGATAAACAGGGGATTGAATTAGACTGTTTACTGTTAGAATAGGATGAGTGAGACTTAGGGCCTGGGTTAGGATGAATGTCTCCATCTATTAGGGAGTGGAATAGAGTAAAAGTGTGATATTGGATAGTTTTAGAGTAATAGTTAAGTAACTTTCGATTGTTAAGAATAGAATATTTAATATGAGTAAGTCAATGGTATTTAGCTTGGGTGTAGCAGGGGTTGGAGGTGGAATTAGAGAAGCTTATGTGAGAGACAGGAAGAGATATAGTAGCACCTTTGGATGGGATGATCTTGAGTGTTGTTGGCTGTGATTATCTCCAACTGCTTAAGCATATAAAGGAAATGGATAAATGAAAGATTTTAAAGACAGCTAAAATGCATCTACACCACTGTTCCTTGACTATGGTGCTAAAATGCATCTATACCACTGTTCCTTGACTATGGTGTTTGTTTCATTGGTTGTGAGGTGCCAGGCCATTCTTGCCTATGGTGTTTGTGTGTTTAGCTGTGTGGTGCTCATTAGATTTCTTCATCAGTATTTAATCTTGAAGTTGGGTGACCTCAAAATATTTTAAGTTATGATTTATAAAGGAATATATCATGACTTAACTGTGCCAACACGTCATTTATGTCAGACTTGAAGGCAAAGATTTTGTATTTCAATGACTTTCCTAAGCTCCAGGAAGTTATGCATAGGTTCATAGATTCATAGATTGGTACTAGGCTATCAACCCTAGGGCCTATACAAGCCAGCCATAACAATTCCCTGGCTATTTCTTCCCACACTATTTACTTCCATGGACCCCTGTCTAGCAGGGCGACTGACGTGATCCTCGGGGTGGATTTCCTTTCTCCCATCCAATCTTCAAGGTTCCTTTTTTTTTTTTTCAAAACAGGTTTATTGTTTTAACATATAAGAGAAATATCATAACAATTTTATACAAGTAATTAAAAATAGGTATTATTATAATATTCAACAAAACAACTAAAGTATTTACAAAGACATCCACTACAATCAGATCAATTAATTAAACTAAAATACCATGCTATTGAAATTAAAATTTTTTTAACAAATTTTGTAAATTATCCTATACAATATAATAAGATGTTTTTCTATTTGTTCTTGTCCTAATTGTGTTTATTTCCATATGGCACACTATATTCATAACATTTTTAAATTCATTGAACGAAGAAGGTGTATCTGAAATCCAATTTCTAGTTATTATTTTCCTAGCCACTGCTAGAATAGACCATAACAAGGGAAGCTTAACCTTTTTAACACTTTGAGGTACAGGTGTGTTGAATAATATAAGAGATTTAGAAATAATGAAATTATCTGTAAAAAGAGCCTGCAAAAATTCATTAATTGACTTCCAGTATTCTTTCAATTTTATACAGTCATAAAACATATGAGCCCAGTCAGCATTAATTTCTACATTACATCTCTTACATAAATTATCTTTATTATTTATTTTATTCATCATCAAAGGTGTATAAAGAGATCTATGTAAAAATTTCCATGTATAAAGTCTCCAAACAATGGAAGACGTAGTTCTATAAGCAGATTCCAATATATATTGTTTATCTTGTTGATTTGGTGTTCCCCATTAATAGAAGTGAAATAATTCCAGTATGAATCTACACTGTAAAAAGTTTCTTGTCTGATAATTTTATGTATGTATGAAAGTTTACCTTTATCAGAAACTTTATGTTGTAAATTTAATATCAAGTAATCAATCAGTGTTGGAATAGATTCTTTAACTGTTATAGACATTAGATCTATTTTATTAATGAGATGTTGTCTAAAGGTCTGAACCTCTAACCAGCAAGTTTCTCTTAGATCAAATTCTTGTTTTAAGAAATCTAGATTTTTAACTTTATTATCAGATATCAACTGATACCAGTACTTTAGATCATTATCTATAGCTAAATGAGTTCCTTCAGAAGTAGATGACAAAAGCATACCCTGAGTATACATTATAGGGAATACAATAAAATTCCATTCCCTATACTTAGGGTGCATGAATATAAAGTTACGATAGCTAATAATAATATTTAATGGGTAACAAACCATATGTTTAGGTGTAATAGGTGAAGTACAAAATTCCTTTAGTAACCATAACATGGAGTTATTTACAATCATATTTTTATGTGTTAAGGAGATTTTCATGAAGTGCATACTAATTAGCTCCCAATAATCTTTCCATTTTGCAACATATGACTGATCTATTAATAAAGTAATAACTTTTACAATATAAGAGATAGTATATAAATTAAAGTCTGGAAAAGAAATACCCCTTGAGACCAGCTATTAGTATGTTTCTTTAATGCAATCCTAGGTCTATTAGGTGCCCATAGGAAATTTAACATTAGTGTATTCAATTTCTTGATAATTATTTTTGTAGGTGGAAGTATTATTGATTGTATTAAGTATAAAATCTTGGGGAATATTATCATTTTAATAATTGTAAGTCTCTCCTCCATAGTAAAAACATATTATTCCAGGTATTAAAAGATTTTGTATATTAAGAAAACAGGTATTATAATTATTATATATAATAGATTTAATATCTTTAGATAGTATTATACCTAAATAAGTTATCTGACCTGAATTGGGTACATATTTAGTAAAATCACTAATGAAAATATTTTTCGTGTATATATAGGTAGTATTTTAGTTTTTTCTTCATTGAATATTAAACCAGAAATACTTTTAAAATTCATCATTTTATCAAATAGAGACTGCATAGAAGAATTAGATCCTGCTGATGTAATTAGAACATCATCTGCAAAAAGTTGAATTTTGGATGTTGTATTTTCATCTATTTCAAAACCCTCTATGTCAGTACTGTTTCTGATCAAATTAGCCCAAGGCTCCATTACTAAAGTGAATAATAGTGGAGAAAGTGGACATCCTTGTTTTGTACCTTTAAGAATGGGTATTTTTGTGAAACATATGTTCCTACCTTAATATAAGCCAATGTTCCTTTGTATAAATGCTCAATTAGATTTACAAATGCATCTGAGAAGTTTGTGCACTTCAGTAAGGTAAACAGATAGTCCCAACTTACTGAATCAAATGCTGAACTTATATCAAGACTAATAAGTGTTAAATCTTTCTTTTTCCTATTTGCAAAATCAATTAATGTTAAAGTTCTTCTTATATTATCAAAAGTATTTCTATTTACAATGAAGCCTGTCTGATCTATATCTATAATGCCGAAGATGATTGTCTTCAATCTATCAGCAAAAATACTCATAAACATTTTATAATCAACATTAAGTAATGAGATGGGCCGATATGAAGAACATCTAGTTGGATCTTTATTAGGTTTTAAAATTGGCGAAATAAATGTATATTGCCAAGATGGGGGGGGGGTTATTAACTCAGTTTGGGCCAAAATAAAAACCTTATGTATTAATGAATATGTACTTTTAGAAAGGATTTTATATATCTCTGGTATAATACCATCATTACCCGGTGCTTTGTTTGATTTAAGCTTATTTATTTGTGTAATAACTTCTGTATATGAAATACTCTTGTCCAATAGTTTAATCTGTTGTTTATTAAGCTTTTTATTCATGTTTGTGGTTATAAACTCCTTTATTTTATCTTTAGGTTCCATGTTAATGTTATTATGGTTAATTTTGTGAAAGTGATTTCAAAATTCATCTAGTATTTCTGGTATACTAGAAACATTCTTCTTTTTCCTTAGAGAAAAGATTTCTTTGATATGGTTTTGTTTATTCAACCTTTTTGTTTTATTTTTAAGTCTATGTAAGTATTTGGGGCTTATTGAATAAGACAAAACTTGTATTCTCTAAAGTTATTTTAACTTTATGAGTTAAAATTTCTTTGTATTTCTCATTTAGTTTGTTTATTTCTTCAATAACTTTCTTGTCCATAATATTTTCTTTATTATTATGTTTATAAGAGTCTAATTTACTTTGAATATCTAACAATTCCTTATCCCAAGATTTCCTTTTATTATTATACCATCTGATACTTTGTCCATATAGATATGATTTTAAGGCATCCCAAACATAAACAATGGAGACTTCAGGAGTATTATTTATGTCTAAAAATGTTTTACTTCTGAAAGTATATATTCTTTATAGTCTTTTAGTTGAGTTAAGTATGCTGGTATCCTTTTGATCTGAACATTATGAGTATTTTTATCATGAATTCAAAAACAATTGAATTATGATCAGATATAGGACATGAAATGATTTTGGAATTAATTAAATCCGTTACCATCTGGTTAGAAATAAAGACCCTATCTATTTTTGAATAAGTTTTGTATCTGTTAGAAAAAAAGGTGTATGGTAATGATTTTGAATCTATCTGATTATTAATATCATTCAAATGATAATAATTAGCAAAATCATTTAAATGTTTTGCATTAGATGTAATTCTTCTTTTCCCTATAGTGGTAGTATCACTTTCATGTAGTATACAAAGTCACCAGCTAAAATAATATCTCCTATAGAGAATGATATGATCTTATCAAGATGATGTTTCACTGTATTAATACCAATTCCAGGTATCCAATATACATTAATTAAAGTGTAAGTCTTCCCATTAATTTGTATTTTAACCATACAAAACATTCCTTTGTCATCCTGATAAGACTTAATGGTTTCAGGAATGGGCATACTTGTATTCCATAAAATAGCCACTCCTCTTTTTTTCTGAGTGTGCTCTGAACTAACCAATACTGTATATTTGTTTGTGGCTAGTTTATCAATATCTTTTTTCAAGAGATGGGTTTCTTGCAGGAAGACTAAGTTGGCCTTATGTAAATTAATGTATCTTATTAGGCTTGCCCTTTTACACGGATTATTCAATCCATTAATGTTTAAAGAAATTCCTTTTAAAGATGTCATTTGGCATTTTTAAAACTTGAGAATCTTATGATCAAAATAACAAATAACAAGATAAGTAATGTTACATCTCCTCCTTTAGGTGTACCTTTAAATATAGCTGTATTTATTGAATCTCTTATGGGATTTTGTATAGGATTCAATTTTGTTTGTAGTGACAATGAGTGTACAAAATATATTGTGGATGTCAAAACTATATACAAATAACAATGAACAAGTGAAAATAATGTAAGGATTAAACCTTGCATCCAGCCTGGAGTTATAAACTCCAACTTAGAGTAGTATTTACCACTCAAGTTAACCCCTACCCTAAGCAGCAGTACCTCAGCTACCACCTTATCAATTTAATACTAGTTATATTTAACTGAGGTTAACAGTTTTCAATTCAATTATCTAGCAAGACAAGACTACACATTTGGTAAAACAGCATCATATAAACTAAAATAAACCTTTTTTTTTTTTTTTTTTTAAACTGTTCATACTACTATATACATCCATGTAATATAAAACACTTGTATTCAAATAGCATTCAAATAATCTTGATGTTAGGAATCAAGAGAAGAGAAAAATAAGTTCTAACATTCATTTAAATCAAAAACTTTGGCTAATATGATTCAGACATTACATATATTAAGAAGCATATTTTTTCTGCCATGTAAATGCAATTAACAGCTTCCAAAAAAACCTTGAATTGCTTGTATATGAGCATTTACTCAAACTCATTATTGTCAATAGAATAAAATATTGCATTCATAGAAATTGTTATAAATCATACTGCATAGTTATGCAGATTCTCAGAAGCACTTATATACATATATACATACACACACACACACACACACACACACACACACACACACATATATATATATATATATATACACACACACACACACACACACACACACACATATATATATATATATACACATACACACACACACACACACACACACACACACACACACACACACACACACACACACACACACACATATATATATATATATATATATATATATATATATATATATATATATATATACATACACACACACACACACACACACACACATACACATATACATATATATATATATATATATACATATGCATACACACACACACACACACACACACACACATATATATATATATCTGATCTCACTGAGTTGTGTCCTTGCCGAGCACTATCTTACTTGCTGTCCCTACAATAAATCTGTCTGCTTTATACAAAATAATGCACAGCAAACACATTTTAGTAACCAGATTTTACAACCATGCTATACTACTGCTTTAAAATATATCACATGACAATTTCTTCCAGAATAGAGTTATAAAATTATTTATGCTTGTCAATCAGATGAATTAAATGAGTTATAGTAATGTATATGTTTGGAACATAAGTTTTTAACACAGATTATTAAACTGCTGTTAAGTAGATTTTCAAAAACACTTGAATAAATGTTTCATTTTCTATGCCTTCTAAAATAAGACATTTACTTACTACAAGAAACTGTATCACTTAAACTCATTATAACTGACATATTTTATGAATCATAACATAGATATTTAAGTAATTATATAAAATAACTCACATTTAGATGTTAAAGAGTTCATTTTCCTTCACATAGTCGCATTTGTATCATTTCTATTTCCTGGTAGAGTGACATTCCTGGATCTGTGATGTGTCAGTGTGATATCTAGGTCAAAGGTGAGACTGGCTGCTTTCAGCTTCTCTATGAGAATTCTGAGAGTTGAAGCTTTTGAAGTAGCTCATGGACACTGTGCATGAGACAGCCCACATCCCAGATTGTCTCTCTTAACATTTTGGCGGGAAACTTATTAAAAACTAGTGACAAACATTCATTTAGCAGTGTAAATGCATCTAAACATGACAAAACCTTCACAATGTATTTTACAGGTTATTACAGCCTATATGTAAGTGAAATTAAGCCCAAAATTATTAATAAGTAATAAAACTCAATATTTTGTCCCAACTCAATTTTATGCAAATCTTATTATTTACTGTGTCTATATGATCAAAAGCATTTCTATATATTAATAAAGAAAAGAAAAGAGAGTAGAAAGTAAAAGGGTGTAAGGCAGAAATAAAAAATGTAAGAGAAAGCTATAAGAAGTATATACAATGGAATATTACTTACTGTTTATATTAATAGAGTTAAAAATAAAACATATTATTTACTATTATTTAGTTCTAATTATTATTAGTTAAAGCATGACAGATTATTTACAAACAAGCATAAGCAGTATAATCAAGAAAGTATAATTAGGAATAGCATTTGAAGAACATATAAACTTTTTACAAGGAATAAATATGTTGTTATTCTATTAATCATATTTTCATTACTCTTCTCTCCCTGCCCTCCCCCACCCTTTACCCACTACATAATCTAAATAGAATGTCATTGTTTAAACAAAGAAAAGAAAAAGAAAAAAAAAAGATAAAGAAAAAAAATGTATCAAATTACTGACCTTACTTCTCCTTTTCAGAAAGAGAAACAAGTTGAATCACAGCTTGCCATTAAATCTCCAGATATTTTGACTAGTTATGAAACAAAACATTTCTTTGCACACAGAGAATAACTTTGATTAAATCTTTTTCAAAATATTTGTGGCTTCTTGGAAATGCAGGAACTATATTTAAAAGATTAATAATGAAATAAAATGATGAGAGAAAAAAAAACATAGAACAAATCATTTGTTTTTTAGTCTCTTCTTCTTCTCTGAAGTCTTCCACGAAGTTTCAGTTGCCAGTCTCTTTAATGAAGGACTAGCCCATTCCATTTCCTCTATTTTATCCAAAATCTTATTTTTTGATAAACAGTAAAGCAGAGTCTAAGTCATCGAAAATTTTAGGACCATCAGGAAGGAAGATTTTAAGCTTGGCAGGAAACAGAAGGTATGTTTTAAACTGTGCTTTTTTAAGCTCTCTTATTAGTGGCAGAAAAACTTTTCTTTTAGCTATTACCATGGAAGAATAGTCATTGTCAAAACGCACAGTTGTCTCATTAATCTTAACAGGAGCTTTAGCCCAAGCAGATTTAAGAACCATCTCTTTATCAAAGATGATAGAAATCTAACTATAACTGATCTAGGATAGTTTTTGTTAGAGTTAGTATTAGCTATAGATCTATGTGCTCTTTCGATACCAAAAGAGAATGCTTCTGGTAAGTCTAAAGTTTTAGGGAGCCATGTTGTTAAAAAGAAGTAATATTGTTACCTTCAATATTTTCTGGCAGTCCAAAAATCCTAATGTTATTGCTCCTAGATCTATTTTCCAGGTCATCCAGCTTTGTTTGTAAATATGTATTTTGTTTCAGGAGAAACTCAATGTTGATTTCCTCTTCTTGTATTCTATTTTCCATGTCATTCACAGCTTCTTCTATGCCTGTCATCTGGATCTTCTGTTGTTGCAGGTCTATATGTAACAAGTCTATTTGTTTTGTAGTTTTTCTATGAAGGTGTCTATTTTAGTATCCATTTTATCCATCTTAGCAGTAAGTTGCTGGATTATAATTATCAGAGACTGAAGTTCTTTCTTGATGCTGGAGTCTTGAGAATTTGTCTTACTGGAACTCATTTCAGACTGATAAACTGACAGGAAAATTTCCAAAGTGATTTCTGACAGGAATATTGTTAAGATTTCCTTTCTTTTTTAGATATAGTTCAAGAACTATATAAAACAAACATATTTAGAAAGAAAATTACTTCAAAAATTAATTTTTTAAGTAATTAATTCCTGTCAGTGTAATGAAATTGGTGGAGCTGAAGAAATCTGCTGCTATCCTGTGTTCATCCTTGGCCACGCCCATTCAAGGTTCCTTTTGAAGATGGCCAAAGAGGCACTCTGCTTGACATATATGGGCAATCTATTCCAGAGTCTGGGGAGTCTCTGGGTCAGGAACCTATCCCTCCAGCATGTTTTGTTTATTGTGATGACAAAGTTTAGATTCCTGGAGCGTGTGGCTCTGAGGGATTGGGATTTCTTTAAGTGTAACATGTCCAACAGCTCTGGGTTTGACATGGCCTTGTATGTTAAGCAAAGATCGCCTATGAGTAGACGATATGCGACAGAGTATAGCTGGAGTTTTTTAAGGCGGTCAGCATAGGGCATCTGCTTTAGGCCTGTGATTCTTTTAGTGAGGTATTTCTGTGGCCTTTCCAGTTGTCGCAGATGTCTTGAGAGGTACATACCAAACGGGGCATTGTATTCTATAATGGGTCTAATGAGGGATAAGTACAGTGGGACAATGACCTCTTTTTTCTGGATGAAAAGCCCTTAGTGATGAGGTGTGCCACATAGAAGGATTTCCTGACTGTTGTGGTGATGTGGTTATCAAAAGTGAGATCACTATCCACCTGTGTCCCTTATTCTGTTATCACACTTTCAGTGTTTAGTGTACTGCCACCTATATGGTAATTCACGGGTACATGTTTTTTCCCAAAGGGGATAACTATACATTTCTTGTCATTGAGCTTGAGCCCATGGCTCTGGCACCAAGCATCTGTTTCTGTAAGGCCCTTTTGTAGAGTATCCACATCATTTGGGGATTCAATAATGGCTCTCCATTTGCAGTCATCTGCGAACTTTGTTAGCCAGAGTCCCTTAGTGTTGGCCTGTACTTCAGAAAAGTAGATGCCAAACAAGGGCGGTCCCAGGACTGAACCCTGAGGTACTCCACTTGTCATTTGTCTGGAGCTGGATTTGTGGGTTCTATCAGTAAGCCAGTTAGCAACCCATTGGGTGATGTAGGGAATAATGCCCAGCTTAGTAAGTTTATCTATGATTCCAGAGTGGGGGATGGTGTCAAAGGCATTGGCAAGGTCTAGATAGGCTGTGTGAACCACCTTACCCTTATCTATGGCTCTGGAGACTGATTCAAAGAAGTCAGTCTGGTTCAGGAGACAAGATTGGCCCTTCACGAACCCAAACTGGGTGGGGTCCAGTGTTTGAAGGTTGCCAATGTCTTTGTTTATAAGTTCCATGATAATAAGCTCCATGGCCTTGCAGATAAGGCTCATCAGACTGATGGGACAGTAGTTTCCAGGATCCAAGGTGGATCCCCCCTTGTGGAGTGAGATAACCGTAGCTCTACGCCACTTAGTGGGCATGAAACCTGAGGTGATGCTATGATAAAACATGACACTAAGGTGAGGTGCCAGTTCATATTGTAGTTCATGTAGTACACAGCCTGGGATGTCATCTGGTCCCATGGATGCTGTATTCTTAGCATTGGAGAGTGCGTTTTTACCTGTGTGGCCGTTATTACCAGAATTTGGCAATCTTCCGGTATTGAGATGGGCCATTTTAGGGGGTGAGAGGGGGGTGAAGTTCACACTGAATTGATCTGCCAGGATATTGGCAATATCCTTATATCAGTATATTTAAGAGCAGATCTGAGCATTGCCATTTAGATTCTTGACATAGTTATAGAATGCCCTGTGGTTGTCTTTGGAATCTTTAGCAATTTTATTTTCGTAACTAGCTTTGGAGGATTTTATGAGGGGTCTCAGTTTCTTACTGAGGCTGGTAAGGAAGATTTTGCATCCTGGGATTTTCCTCTTTTCTGCAACAGTTTCTTCCTTTTGTTGTAGTTTGTTTATGGCAGGGGACCACCAAATTGGCTTCCTTTTTTTGGATGAGAGCATCTTGGTTCTATTTGGGATGGTACGATTCATGCATGAGTCGATGTGCTCGTACAGTGCCTTAGTGTAGGATTCAGCAGTTGAACTTTCAGTTCCCATCTGCATGGGTGTCATGAAGTTTGTCACTTCTGACTTGAGTAGCATGATGTTGGCTTTGGAGAAGTTTTTTATGGAGGTTTCCTTACTGGGGGGGTGAGGATGGGATGTGGATGTTAAGGGTAATTAGCTTATGGTCAGACCTGACTAACGAGGGGCTGACCATAGGTGTGGAGCATCGATTTCCCATGTTGGTAATGACCAGGTCTAGGATATTGGAGCCCCTGGTGGGACTATGGATTAGTTGATCCAGGGTGTTGGAATGGCAGGGTAGTTAAAATCACCCAGTATTAGGGTGTTTGGTTCTATCTTAATATTTTCCAGTATGTTTAGAAAGGTGTAGTGAGAATCTTGGGGCATGGTGGGGGATCTGTAGCAAGCTACAGTTTGGATTGCAGTCTTACCTAGTGTTAGTTGCACCTGGAGAATTTCAGACGCATTGTGTTGGGCAACTAGCCTGGTGGTGTGAATATCCTTGGTGAATATTGACAGTCCTCCACCTTTAGTGGAGGAGTGTCAATTGTCATCTGAAAAAAAAAAAAAAAAAAAAAAGAAAATTGATGTTCAAGTTGATGTCACCAGCAGCACTTTGTTTACCCCATGCTGGACTGATTTTATGTTGTGGATAAATATGTGTCAATGGTAAGGGTACCTGGAGCTGAGATACTAGAAAAGAAGAATAGGTGACTGACTTGAAGTTACAAAGCATAGAAGGTGTGATAATGGAAGGTAAAGTGATTAATACTATTCACTAACATGGACTTTCTTTTTACACTGAGTATAATTCCTGTTTGTGTAATCTAGCAGCATGCCTTTCTTGGGGAGTAACCTGTCTGTGGGTGTGGCTCAAATAGGAGTGTTTCATGAGAATGGTGCAGGTGGGGCTTAAGGCGGGCACTACCGCCTAGGCGCCATTTCAGCTAAGGCCGGCCCTGATTAGATTGTATGTGGTAGCACTCTCCTGAAACAGTTGTTCTTTCTTAGCATCCTCACCAGCTCCTTACCACAGTTATTTGCCAAACTCAGAGAAATATATTTTACACAATACATTTCATAATAGTGTTTTACTTACTATACTGGGCTGACTTGGTCATGGGTGTTTTCCATTCTTCTCACAAGCTGCATGTTAGCAATCCTGCATAGCTCTCCTCAAGCCATTGTGGAGGTCGGTCAAGAACAACGCAATGGCCTCCTCAGTTAGGTGAACGTCATCCCTTCTGAACAGGTGAACATCTTCCGCGGTGATGCTGTTATAGCAGATTGTAGATCCACCGACCCTGTGCATCAAGCCATGCATGAACCCATTCTGTAAACATCTGAACAGCAGAAGACAGTCTTACCTTACCTGAAATACTGGATGGGTGGACAATGACAAGGGGCCACAGAATGGGCACATGTAAAGAGAAAAAGCAAGGTAAGGACCGCCACTCCACTGATATGCCAAGGAGCACTACTTCGCCTAGGGCGCCATTTCAGCTAAGGCCGGCCCTGATTAGATTGTATGTGGTAGCACTCTCCTGAAACAGTTGTTCTTTCTTAGCATCCTCACCAGCTCCTTACCACAGTTATTTGCCAAACTCAGAGAAATATATTTTACACAATACATTTCATAATAGTGTTTTACTTACTATACTGGGCCGACTTGGTCATGGGTGTTTTCCATTCTTCTCACAAGCTGTATGTTAGCAATCCTGCATAGCTCTCCTCAAGCCATTGTGGAGGTTGGTCAAGAACAATGCAATGGCCTCCTCAGTTAGCTGAACGTCGTCCCTTCTGAACAGGTGAACATCTTCCACGGTGATGCTGTTATAGCAGATTGTAGATCCACCGACCCTGTGCATCAAGCCATGCATGAACCCATTCTGTAAACGTCTGAACAGCAGAAGACAGTCTTACCTTACCTGAAATACTGCATGGGTGGACAATGACAAGGGGCCACAGAATGGGCACATGTAAAGAGAAAAAGCAAGGTAAGGACCGCCACTCCACTAATATGCCAAGGACAGGCATGGGGCTCCAGATGTTGGTTATCTGTAGTGTCACATAGCTGTGCTGGCTGCCCACTCAGACTGCTGATACCACTATGGTCTCACGACCTCCTTCAGTATCAGCAGTCTGCCTTACCTCTGCCTTTTCTCTTTACATGTGCCCATTCAGCAATGGACCTAAGGGATGAGGGACTGAAGTAACTCACTAATTGCTGCCCTGACCTTCATACATTTACTACCCTCACCTACATACATTGACTACACCTGAAGGGAGGGAGACTGAGTAGAGAGCTACATCAAGGCAACATGTCAAAAGACCAAGACTGACCCAGGCTGTGTCTTTTTGCATGTGTCCTTGCCCGGAGAGAAACACTGCATCACAGTGGCACCCCCAAGGCCATGCTTACCTAGGACAGCAGCACTATGGGACTGAGCGGAAGAGTCTCCAAGTTCCAAACTGTGATCCAGGTGGATCATAAGATCCATGCTGGCTGGGATGCCCCCTGCGATGCACCCACCAACACAAGATTCTGCGATGGGACAGTTTAGGGTTTTGGCTGCTCCCTTTCCAGTGATTCCCAGAACAGCAGAAGACAGTCTTACCTTACCTGAAATACTGCAAGGGTGGACACTGACAAGGGGGCACAGAAAGGGCACATGTAAAGAGAAAAAGCAGGGTAAGGACCGCCACTCCACTAATATGCCAAGGACAGGCATGGGGCTCCAGATGTTGGTTATCTGAAGTGTCCCATAGCTGTGCTGGCTGCCCACTCAGACTGCTGATACCACTATGGTCTCACGACCTCCTTCAGTGTCAACAGTCTGCCTTACCTCTGCCTTTTCTCTTTACATGTGCCCATTCAGCAATGGACCTAAGGGATGAGGGACTGAAGTAACTCACTAATTGCTGCCCTGACCTTCATACATTTATTACCCTCACCTCCATACATTGACTACACCTGAAGGGAGGGAGACTGAGTGGAGAGCTACATCAAGGCAACATGTCAGAAGACCAAGACTGACCTAGGCTGTGTCTTTTTGCATGTGTCCTTTCCCGGAGGGAAACACTGCACCACTGTGGCACCCCCAAGCCCATGCTTACCTAGGACAGCAGCACTATGGGACTGAGCGGAAGAGTCTCCAAGTTCCCAACTGTGATCCAGGTGGATCATAAGATCCATGATGGCTGGGGATGCCCCCCGCAATGCATCCACCAACACAAGAGCGGTTGGCAAAAAAGACTTTTGAGGGACCTTCCTAGCCTTGGTGCTGAAGGGCTTGGCCAGTAACTGACAAGGGGGCACAGAAAGGGCACATGTACATGGAAAAAGCAGGGTGAGGCATTCTGCTTTACCTTTGCCTTTTCCATTTACATGTGTCCTTTTGGCAATGGCCATAAGGAGTGGAGGGGAGGAGCTAATGTAAACCCTGTTGCCCTGACCTGCATACATTTACTACACCTCAAGGGAGGGAGACTGACTGGAGAGCTATACCAAGACAACATGTGAAAAGAAACACTGCACCACAGTGGCACCTCCAAGGCCATGCTTACCTAGGACAGCAGCACTATGGGACTAAGCTGAAGAGTCTCCAAGTTCCCAAAGGCGATCCAAGTGGATCATAACATCCACAGGGGTGGGGTATGACACACAGTGATGCACCCAACAGCCTGGACACAACTTTCTGTTGTACAGTGTGCACTGCACATCTTACTGCTGTCAGCAATCTGCTAGCTCCTTATGGCCATGGTACTCCCCAAAGCATTCCACACACAGGTTTATCTTGCAGGTCGGGCATCCCCATGATGGTTCAGCACATTTACCCTTGCTGGCACAGTGTTTGCATCGTGACTTCCGCCATTTCACTGGGAGGTGTGAGCCTTGTTCATATCAACTCATTGGCTCTGGGCCAGTAATCTCAATGCATCTTTTCCTTTTCTTATAGATGGTCAGGAGGTGCATGCCTAGGTTTCTTCTAAACTATAACTGGCTTGCCGCAATAACATGGCCAGAACATGAAAGCTTTTGGTGGCTGCTACTCTCACGGAATAAAGTGTAAGCATTCACTATTGTCACATCCCACAGGAACCAGAACAAGTACAGCCACCATTTCCTTGCCTTTCATTCAGTTGGATACTGCGTCCTGAGCTGATTGGCTCGGTCTACCCCATTCATGTATGTGTTGTACATGTTTACAACTGGTGGACATGGCACTGAAGTTTTTGTCCCATCGTGCTGTCTCCTGTGTGTGCTGGAGCCTGGCAAGGTTGGGTTACTATTAGTTGACAACAGAAATACTGGGTTGCTATACTTCCATTCAGTTGCAAGCAATGGTCCACTCTACAACTGCTTGTAGAACCCTCAAGGTGCTTTACCAATGGCCTGTCTGGTGAACGTTACAGGCCATCCTGACCTATTGGTGTGCATGGTTCTGCAGCAGTACAGACTGTCTTGCAGCAGTTGCTGTGCCAGAGGGACAGAGGAGAAGAAGTTGTCAAAGTAAATGTGATGCTTCTTTCCAACCAGCCCCCATGTTAGGTCAACCACAACTCGGTGTGCCATTCCATCCTCTGTGGTCTGCTCTGCCTTTCCAGTGTGTATACCTGGAATTCACGCACATAACCATTATGTGAGTCAGCCAGCACCCATACCTTAATGCCATACCTCTCTGGCTTGCTAGGCATAAACTGTATGAATGTCACACATCCACGGAAGCCAACCATGGCTTCATCTACTGCCACCTCCTGATGCACATTATACTGTGTCCTACATGCATGAAGTACGGCATCCAGTATTGGCCATACATGATGTAGCTTGTCATGACCCACAGAGCCCTGTGGCAGTCTGAGGTTTTTGTCATTGCACTGGAAATACTGCTGAATTTTTTCAAACTTCTTTCGGGTCATGTACTCAGCTACTGGGAAATGACCATACACATGGTGTGTTTCCCAGTACTGCCTGTATTATGGAACATGTACAACAGACATGTATATTCTGACACCAAGAAATGTGCGTATGTCTCCAGGACAAACAGGACTCCACCGCTTATCAACCTTGCCTGCTGCATCCTGCCTCTGTGCAGTATAGCAGTTAGTTTCATCAGCAATAACTGAGTAGAGTTCCTCTGGGAACATCAAACTGAGGAAGTCCATCTGTAAGCTGTCTGAGTCCAGGTTGGTTACTGGGCCGACTGGACACACAAACTCATCAATGCGAACTGGTGTTAGGCATTTCTCCCACGATATGTTATGTGGTGGGCATGCTCGCCATATCTTTTTGGTTAGACTCCCACACTGTGAAACAGAAACTACGGGATGGTTAAGCGATGGTACCCTGTGATCAGTTTCACTACCCACTGGTTTGCATTCACTTCTGAGTGGAGTACTTGCACACATTCCATGCTGCGGCACAGTTATATCCTTGCTTGACAAGGAGCTACTTCTGCTCAGATCCAGTGGACTTTCTCCATCAGAATCCACCTGCTGTGGACTACGTCTGAACTCTTGTATAGTAGGAGGCATATCCACTTCCTTGTCAGCACTAGGCCTGGCCTGGGTGATGGAGGACTGAAAAGGTCCATCAGTCAGGCCATGTCCTTGCCTTAACTCCGATAGAGGCAATTCATCCTCCGTGTCAAAATCGGATTCAAGTTGATGACCACTATTGTGTGTGCCATCATTCCTTAGCTGGGCTAGTGGCATGTCATCCTCACTGATGTGGTCAGTTTGATCAACAGTGGTGAGGTCAGGGCTGGCAGAGCGTAGGGGTCTGTCAGGAATGGCTGGGACAGAGGCATCATCTTTATCAGCGGTAATGGCCTTCTCACGCAGTTGTGCCAGTGGAATATCATTATCGGCATCATAATCGTCATCCTCACTTTGGTTTGCCTTACATTGTGAATCAAGGTCCAATTCCATTTTGGACCCACTGGTATTACTGTCAGAATCAGTATCCTTACTCAAGTAAATGTTGGTTGACTTCTTAGCAGATGGCATCTTTACTGAAGGTTGCGATGTCTTTAAGGGCGAACGCAAAGCTGAAAAACACAATGGTATAGAACAATATAATGTTACTCACCTGCACAGAGGCAGCTGCAAAGCAACAAAAAACAGGCACTATGTAGTGATTGTTTGAGGCATTACACTGTTTCATCATATGCAGTTCAATTACATTAATTCACAAAGATATGAACCACATTATTAAAATGGATACTTGCATCTGTATGTTAGTCGTGAAAATACAGATAAACAGAAGGAATGGAAATGTGCTTTCATCAATTAGCTAATATTTGTGAATAACGTCCACCAGAAAACTCACAATGAACTCTGGAACCTCAAACAGCCCCAGGGAGGAACAGCAAAGAGCACGATCAGCCAGTAGCAGAAGAGGTGCGATTTTACTGGCAGCCAATAAAAAGAACGCAGGATCAGCATAATATGATGCTATTACTAATAAATAAATAAAAATGTGATGCTATTACCACTGACTACAGGCAGTTAAGAAACTGCTGTATCTGGAAGCCTCAGTTACAAGGCACAGGAAGAGTCAAGCATGTAGGGTAGCAATGCATGTAGCCACTGCTCCACAGATGGAATCAAGTACTTGATAAGGGAAATATTCAAAATGAAAAGCAGAACATAATAACAGATAAGTTTAAGGATGAAAAAAATGTCAAAACTATCCCCAAGATTCTTCACCCATGATATAAATTCTAGTTTGTCAGCACAGTGAAACATTTTCCACGTGACGCCTGCAGCAGTATATCCAAGTATACACAAGAACCAAAATGAAACATTCCCTGCAAGGTAGCTCCATGCTGGTAGTAGTCAGCAAGTAATAACCTTTCTCACTCAATCTACTACTGAGTATAATCAGAAATGCAATAAGCCGAGCCAACCTTTCAAACCCAAGCAACCCCTTCCATAGAATGTATAGGTATGCACAATCAACAAAATTCAACACTTCCCCAAATGAAACGTCTAACATTTCCTACTATGTACAACCACCAAAATGAAGCAATCACCCAAGCGATCCTATCAATATAATGTCTGCACAAGCACCAGAATGAACGATTTCCCCAAAGCAACCATTCAGTAACATCTCCTGCTATGTACAAGCACCAAAATGAAACATTCAGAAACAAACCCCATAATGTGCAGGTGGAAAATTGCTGCACATTACCTGTTGAGTAGACATTCATTACATTTCTGATACAGGTGTAATATAAGACTGAGTCATTACCATCTGTTAGGACAAAGACCAGATCTCCCGTATTATCCATCTGTTAGGACAAAGACCAGAGAAATTCAGCCAAAGTAGTACAGCAGTTATACCTTACTGAGCATTGGATATACCATGGAACACAGTGAAGACAGTCAAAACTTGCAGAACTGTACGTCCCTCCAAAACTGATGAAAAGACAAGACAAAAACTGGTCAGGGAGGCTGCCAAGAGACCTACAGAAAGCTTGAAGGTGCTGCAGGAATTTCAGGCAAGTACTGGTTGTGTACTACATGTGACACCAATCTCCCGTATTATCCATATGTCTGGACTATGGGATAGCGTTGGAAGTTAGAAACATTTTCTTACATAGAAAATCATCCAGGCCTGGCTAAAATTTGCAAAACAATACATCAAGTCTTCCAAAACCATGTAGGAAAGTGTGTTATGGTCTGATGAGACCCAGGTTGCACTTTTTGGGCACAATTCTAGAAGATACGTTTGGCACAAAAACACCACTTCACATCACCAAAAAAACACCATACCCACGGTGGCATGGTGGTGGCAGTATCATGCTTTGGGGTTGCTGGTTTGGTCAATCCGGGAAAGACTAACAGGAAACTGCATTTGTATTTTTAATTTTGCTTACAACACTCAAAATACAAGTTCCCTCAAAAAACTGCCAGATTCACTCTACTTGCCAAAACCCAAGTTAAATAATCAGCTACCCATTGCTGAAAGGTCCACTTATTTTCTATGGCCATCACTATATGAAATTCTAAACACATCAAATTAAAACTACTGATGAGGATCAACATGTGAGGTACACCAGGCCAGACACCATAGACAGGTTCGGCTGCAAAGCACAAAATGCTTTAAATTGTCTAGAAATAATCAGACAAAATTGAAACAAGAAATAGTGACAAACTTGTTTCTTTTTCCTTCTCTATGTTACTGCTTCAACGTTCCTAAAGATGACATGTTTGATCTTCATAATACAAAATGGGTATGTTGCACAGAACTGAAAAAGGCAACCTAAAGGCTCAAATCATAAAACGTAGAGAAAGAGTGCTACACAAGTTCACCAAAATGGGAGTTTCTGTGCAAGATTAATGTTTCAAATATGGCAAGACCAGTCGTGAATGACATGCAGTTATACTATGGCTTACCTGGACACTAAAGTCAATGGCAAATAGGGGCAATGGCAGAATTAAGGTACAGGAAAAAATAATTGTGGTTATAACAAAAGGAATTATGGTACAGGTCCAACATCATACAGCATTTGTATGAGAGAAGCAAAGCTGGCACCATCTTACCTTATTACCTGGTTTGCGGTTAAACGGTCTGTAGAAGATACTCATACAGACAGATCTATATATGTATGTATCTGTGTGTATATACAGGAAGGAAAAAAAGCAGGGGTAGGCAGCTGATGAAGAATGAGGGGGGGTAGCTTGCAATGACTCCAAGCAGAGAGAAACACAACCTCATCACCTGTAACAGACAGAGCCTAAATATCAGTGTAGAAGTTGTGCATCTGAATGTCAGCTTCAAAATTATGCATAATTTGTGTGACCATCATGTTCCCTTGCAAAGATATGGGTATAATAATGAGAAGTATTGTAAATGTATAATTTTCATAATCGTACAATACTAAACAAACTGTGATATCTGTACATGTGCAGTGCACAGACACAGTTCTTTTACCATGTTGTAAGGAGTAACACTGTCTTCAAAATGAGGTATTACTTGGCACACTGACATGCTCCCTTGCAAAGTTATTTACCAAAATATGACAAAAATCATAACTTTCATAACCGAAGTCCAAAACAAACTTTGATATCTGCACGTGTTCAACATACAGGCACAATTATTTTACCATGTTGGAACTAGCAATACTGTCTTCAAAAGGAGGTATTACTTGGCACATTCAGATGCTCCCTTGCAAAGTTATTTACCAAAATATGAAAAAAAATCATAATTTCGATAACCTAAGCCCTAACAAAACTGATATCTGTACATGTGTACAGCATTCAGAACCAGTTATTTTACCATGTAGACACATAAGATTGTAAATATACACATTCTTGGTGTAGCCAACATACTGCTGAATGGATACATGTAAAGAGAAAAACCAAGGTAAGGACCATCACTCCACTAATGAGCCCAGGACAGGCATGGGACTTCAGTGGCAGGCAAGGCCATCTCATCTGTCTGATAGCTGTGCTGGGTACCCACTCAGACAGCTGATATCACTGCAGTCTCACAACCTCCTTCAGTGTCAGCAGTCTGCCTTACCTATGCCTTTTCTCTTTACATGTGTCCATTCAGCAATGGACCTAAGGGATCAATTTCTGTATTAGTAATCCCTTCCTGTCATCTAAACTAAACATGCCTGATAAAAGCAGACTAAAAAAAGAAGTATTGCAGGATGCTCACTGACATATTAGATTGTACTTGGTAGCACTCTCCTGAAACAATTGTTCTTTCTCAGCATCCTCACCGGCTCAGTTACAATAACTCACAAAGATATGAACCACACTACAAAAATGGCTATTTGCATCGGTATGTTACTCATGAAAATACACATAAACGGAAGGAATGCAAATGTACTTTTATCAATTTCTAATGTTTGTACATGCGCCAAACAAGAAATCTCAATGAAATAAAACAATGTAAATAACAGAAATTATGTACATACATATATATCTACACACATTATATATATATATATATATATATATATATATATATATATATATATATATGTGTGTGTGTGTGTGTGTATGTATGTATATGTGTGTGTGTACAGGAATAACAAAATCAGGGATTTCAGAGGGTAGGTAGTTGATGAAGACTGGGGGGGGGGGTGGCTTGCAATGACTCCAAGCAGAGAAAAAACACAATCTGGCTTGTGCATTCATCAAAGTGATAACGACTTCTACTTACGTGAACAACAATGACAGCTGCTGAGTTTTACCTGAAAAGTGCTAATAAATCAGCGTTATATTGTAACTGACATTGCTAATGTGATAATGACCTGCCTTTCATCACTGAAAGGATATGCATGCTCAGACACAGGTGATAATTGCTGCACATAACCTGTTGAATAGGCATTAATTATATTACCTTGTGCAGCTGTTATGTAATACAGACTCATTATCATTGGTATGGAGAAGACCTGAGTCTCAAACGGCACAAAAAGATCTGAAGACAACTAAAATCTACCAAAGCCAAATCTGAGATACATATATCCACAACCTGAAATGAACCACTGCCAGAAATGCTCTCCATAAATGGCTATCACAGACAAATAACTGGCATCTGAACCATGGACTAACAGTAAATGACAAGAAATACCTAACAGTAGCCCCTAGGAAATCATCCAGCCCTTGTAACTGTCCTATTGACACCACATCCCTAAGAATTGACTCAGTAGTCAGGGACTTGGGGGCACACACCTTTTTTTCATTCCATTCTTTCCAACCTGCAAATGAATGATTAACTACACCTTTTCAAACAAGATGAAAAATGTCAATTTTCCATGATGTCTGAGTAACCCTAAATACAGCAATTTTGAAATATATATAACCAAGAAGCAAGCTTTTACAACTTTACTGTTAGTATTTTCACAGGTGTTTCTCTTCATACCAGTAAGACAGAGAAAAAGCAGAAGCTTGTTCTCCCTTGAACAGTAAAACAGAGATAAAATGTCATTAGTGGGATAATTCCCAAACTGTAGCCTGATCCAACCTTATGTTTTACCTTCATAAAAAGCAGGCCATGCAGAACTGAAACATGATACAAGCTCCATGTAAATCTGTGAGCTACTTAGGGCACATCTGGTGGGACAAAGGTTGAATTTTCACAATTAGCAAATAGTTTCATCGGTTCATAGGTTGGTACTAGGCTATCGGCCCTAGGGCCTATACAAGCCTAGCATTAACAATTCCCTGGATCTTATTGAGGCAAAAGTGACTCTGCAGCAAACCAGGATCCCACCCTAAAGGAAGATATTCTATAATCAATTCCCACTGGGTTTATTCGGTACTATTCGGTACATGTGCAACTAACAGTGGGTAAAACTGCCTTCCCGTTTATAGCCTGCTACAGACCACCCTCCCAAACCCAGGAACCCCACTCGGCCTTTCTGAGAACACTGGAAAATATGAAGGTTTCTCCAAACACCATTATATTGGGTGACTTCAACTACCCAAACATAGACTGGGAGCATTACTCTATCTCCAACACCCTAGCCCAAAGGTTCCTAGAATTTATAAACTCAAATGCTATGGAACAACTTGTTACCACTCCCACAAGAGGGGAAAACATACTGGACCTGATCATCACCAACAGGACTCTATGCTCCAGACCAGAAGTGTATCCCTCACTGGTAAGATCAGACCATAAACTAATCTCACTGGATATTCACATTCCAACCCCACACCCTGCCCAGAAAACCACAGTGAAAAACTTCTCTAAAGCAAATTTCACACTCCTCAAAATAGAGGTGGAATCCTTCAAAGCCCCCAGGCCTGTGGAAAATACGGCCCAGACCGCAGAATCCTTTATAAATGCATTCTATGAACACCTTCAGGAATGCATGGATCATGCAATCCCAAATAAAACCAAGACCCAATCCTCCAAAGGCAGACGTCCTGTCTGGTGGACCCCAGCCATAAACAAACTATACAATAGAAGGAGGAAGCTACTAAATGATAGAGCAAAATCCCAAAAAGGGAAGGCATCACTGATCAGTATTAGCAAAAAACTACGGGCACTCATAAAATTGTCTAAGGCCAGCTTCGAGAGAAAAATTGCACAGGACACTAAGGATAATCACAAGGCTTTCTTTAGTTACGTTAGGAACCTGGGTGGTAATTCCCAGATATGCTCAGAATTAGTCCAAAATGACAAAAAAAGCACTGAACCCACAGACATTGCCAACATCCTAGCTGACAGGTTCAGCGCAAACTTCTCCCCTCCCACCAAAGGGCAAATATCTATCCCAGCAGAGTGCTGCCCCCCTGACATCTCAGATGCTCAGGTAAAAGCTGCCCTCTCCAAAGCAAAAAACACAGCATCAATGGGACCAGACAGTGTCCCGGGCTGCGTCCTACATGGACTCCAAACATAAAACTACTGTTCAATCTCAGCCTTACTACAGGATATGTGCCCAAAGAGTGGCATACAGCAACAGTGGTCCCTCTCCATAAAGGTGGTGCCTCAACAGATCCTGGAAACTACCACCCCATAAGCCTGACTAGCTTGGTCTGCAAAGCTATGGAAAGGATCATCATGGACCTCATAAATAAAGATATTGGGGACCTACAGACACTGGATCCTACCCAGTTCGGCTTTGTTAAGGGCAGATCCTGCCTCTTAAACCTGGTTGATTTCTTTGAAACAGTCACCAAGGCCATTGACGAGGGGAAGGTGGTCCACACAGCCTACCTGGACCTCGCAAAAGCCTTCGATACAATACCCCACTCGGGCATTATAGATAAGCTCACCAGCTTAAATATAAACCCCTATGTCACTAGATGGATTGCAAACTGGCTCAAGGACAGAACCCACATGGTTAGAATTGCAGGAACCATGTCAGACTCCAAACCAGTTAGTGGTGTCCCACAAGGCTCAGTCCTGGGACCTCTCTTGTTCAGTATATATTTCTCGGAGGTACAGGCCAACACGGAAGGACTGTGGCTGACCATATTCGCAGATGACTGAAAACTGGGCGTCATAATCGGCTCTCCAGCCGACACAAGCATCCTCCAAAAGGGCCTCATAGAAACAGACAACTGGTGCCAGAGCCATGGCCTCAAGCTAAATGCCAAAAAGTGTATAGTCATCCCCTTTGGCAAAAACAAAGTGCCCACAAATTACCACATAGGTGGTAATCCATTAAGTACAGAAGAAGTAATTAGGGACCTGGGGACCCAAGTTGATAGCAATCTCTCATTTGACAACCACGTGGCCAAAGTGGTTAGAAAAACATTTTATATAGCCCACCAAATCATGAAGGGATTCACATCTAGATCAGGGAGGTCATCGTACCTCTTTACTCATCCCTCATCAGGCCCATAATTGAGTACAATGCCCCTTTTGGGATGTACCTTACCAGACACCTGCAGCAACTGGAAAGACCCCAAAAGTACCTCACCAAGAGGATCAAAGGGCTCAAACAGATGCCATATGCTGCCCGGTTAAAGAAACTCCAGCTCTACTCAGTGGCATACCGCCTGCTCAGAGGCGATCTGTGCCTGAAGTATAAAGCCATGTCCAACCTGGAATTAATGGACATGCTGCACCTCAGAAAATCCAAATCCCATCGAGCTATGCGCTCGAGAGACTTGAACCTCAGCACTGAAATAAATAGGACATGCTGGAGGGACAGATTCATAACCCATAGGCTCCCTTCACTCTGGAATAAAATCCCAGTCCAGGTTAGGCAGAGTCCCTCATTGACTCTCTTCAAGAGGAATCTTTATGAGTGGATGGGAGATCGTAGGTTTACCCCGGGTATCACTTCTGTGTCACTGTTAGACAGAGGCACAGTATACTAACCTCGAAAAAGGGCATAGCAAAATAAATTTAAAATGGGTGGCGAAAGCCAAACACATTCTGGCTAGGCTGATAAATGCCCTAGGGCAGATAGCCTAGTATGAACCTATGAATCTATGAACTACCGTTTGTACCTTTTCATTCAGCCAGTTCCATGCCTACCAGATACAATCTTCCTAACTAATATAACCAGCTTTATTTGCAATACTGTGACAGTACATCAAAGGCTTTGCTAAAGGCTCAAGTACAAAACAACTCACTTCTGGCAAAAGCCGACTCATTCCAACCACACCACTGAAGGAAATAACATGATCTTTTCCACAACATAGAAGACTATCCTTTCCAGAAATCCACCAAGTACATTCCTGAACTCAGATATCCAGATGTAATCAATTTCTTCCAATGAGTACACAATGTTGTAATCCACCCCTGATCTCACATTTTCTACTAGGAGATTTCCACCTTTGTAGATTGTGCCTTGTTTCGCTGAACATCTGATCACAAAGGAATGACCAAAGGGTTCTAGTAGGCAATTTCACTACCCAACCTAGCAGATGAAGTACTTTTACACCCACTACTCAGCCTCCAAAGGCCAAGCAGGACATTAACTTCAGAAATTCTTTCCTGCAACATAACCTCTGGCTTATCGCCTTTCGGTGACCTGCATAAACAGTGCTGAGTAATTTTGGTTTCACTTCCTTGAACAGCTTTAGCAAGTCACTGCATCACATCATTGTGTTGTTCACTTGGAATTAGAATGTGCAGATTCCTTCTCCAGTGTCTGTGCGGCCCTCTGATATATAAAAGTCAAAACCAGGTTACCTTCCCTGTGTACACCTTCCGTCACCCTTGCCTTCAAACAGACCAAAAAGAACTATGTCCTTAGAGCCCAAATCAATGAGGCCATCACCTTTGAGAGTCCTTCAGAGCAACCTTCTGACAGGTGAAGAAGAATTCTCTAACACTACCCTAAGCTGTAAGACAATGTGCCTAATAATTTCAGAAATATTTTTGAAATTAGCACTTCAGAAGAAAAGAACACTAAAAACCCCACTGCATCCTGCAGATGCAAACCTAGTTAGCTGCTCATAACATAACCTATTGTATTTTATTCTTAGATATTTTCTTTTTGCTATTCTGCATAATAATCAGAGAATGAACAGATATATTTAGCACAGACTTTTACAGCTTGGCCTTAACTAGCTTCTATGTTCAAAACATCCTCTTACACTATTTTGACATTATGGAAAGTATAAAATGACTATTACATAAAAATATATATTTAAATTTCTACTTTAATATTCTGTTCATAGTTACACATATTCTCTCATCTCTTCTCATTGTATTTTATCAAATATCTTCTTTTCAATTTACACTTGCTCAGGTTGGGTTTGAATAGGCTCCTTGGAACCAGATCACCTATCAGGTTAACAAACAAAAACAAACAATCCAGTAGGAATGAAACAGAATGTCCAACCAGCCAGCTGGCACTTACAGCATAAGAAAATGTGTACAACTCAGCCAGTATTCACAGGAATAAACAAAATGAGAACGCAGTTGGAAATCACCGGTACACCAGCATGGCTGCTACATCTGAGATATGTAACTACATCAAAGTGTAGCCTTTAAGGAGGTACAGGTCAGACAGACTGGCATAAACGGAGACTAAATACAAGACTTGTACAGCTAACAAAAAGTAAATGCCTGGAACACAAATTAACCAATCTCTACAAGTACACAGCAGACTGGCATAGCATATCCAGCCCATCTATGCAATAGAAATATGAAACACATCCATTTGGATCAATGTTATATCCCAGTTAACAAATTTTAATAAGCAAATAAGGAGAAAACACCAACAAAAAGCAAATGCCACTAGTATGACTGGTCAATAAACATTAAATTCAGACAGGCAGTAGACAGAACGGACTCACAAACACATTACTGTTAGTACAAACATGTATGGCAGAAGTCATAACCACAGATGGAGCATAAGCTTTGTTGAGTACATTACTTATGAAATTAATCATCCACAATCTGTAACTCTTGCATCTGAAATACTACTGCAACAATGTTGTAATAACGTAACCTTATGATAACACAAATGCATCTCTGTCAGTATGAAACATACTAAGCTGAGAGGCAAGTACAATTACATGAACCCACCCACCCACTTTTACCTCTAATTATCTACCTCAGCTATCCCACTTAACCATTGGATTCCTACACACCCACTCCAATCCCAACTCTATTTTCCACTACCAATCTTATACTTCTATACTTAACTACTCCTATATAAACTTATCTCTCTTACATTTATAAATATCTTATCTACCACATAACAACCCTACATATTTCATAATCTAATACACTATCTTCTACCTAGATAATATCCAGTTCCTACATACATACTATCCCCTATATACCATACTCCTCTACCTTAATACTACTATTCTATTAACTCTTCCTCGTCATGCTCTCTAAACACTCCTTCATCTTCCTTTCACTATTACTACTATTCACCTTATCCTCTTTCTACCATCTTTCCCAGCCCACAATTTCCATCCACTCCCAACCCTTTCATATAACTAATCCTCACAACTCACCTTTCTCACCCTCATACACTCTTATTTCCCCCCATTTATACTCCTCAGAAAACCTCCTTCTTTTTCGACACAAACTTATCTCCTACCATGCTAACTTTTTCACCATAACTGCTAGCAAAGCCCTCCAATTCACAAAACAACCCAATCTCATCTCCTTGCTAAATACTCACCTAAACTATTCCATGCTACACCTAATTAGCACTCTCATATCGGGAGACATCCATCCTAATCCGGGCCCCACCACTACAACCGCTATAAATAAATCCCTATTATTCACTTCCTTAAACTCCCAAAGTGTAGTAAACAAAGTCCCAAACCTTCATGCTTGGCTCACACACAATAAACCTGACATCCTCACTATTTCAGAAACCTGGCTAAAACCACACATTAAAGACTCTGAAATAGTTCCTCCTAACTACTCTATCATAAGAAAAGACAGACCTCACAAAAAAGGCAGAGGAGTAGCCCTTCTATATTCTTCCTCCCTAGTAGTTACCCCATACAACAAACCTATTCCACACTTTAACAATGCCGAACTTCTCCTTACCCTACTACAAATCAATAATTACAAACACATATGTATAGCTTCCCTTTACATCCCCCCAGTGGATAATATCTCCACACTTGAACTTATCCTTTCCTGGCTATCCAGTAACATTAAAATGAAACCATAATCCTAGGAGATGTAAACATTAACTGGGCCCTTATACAGTCTCCTACAAACCCCATTAACATCAACCTCTACAATTTCTCACAACTGATCGCTTTGGTAACCCACCCTTCCAAAAACCCCTCCAATGGGAGTATATTGGATTGGATTCTAGTCTCCCATCCTCACTATTTCACCAACAGTGGCACTCTTCCCGACCCACTTGGTGACCACATACCAACCTTTACACACCGGCTTCCCACTATCCTTCAACGAACCCATAACTATATTACAATCCGTGACCAAAAAAACTTCGACCCAATAACCTTTTCAAACTCATTACAAGCAATTAATTGGAATTGTTTAAAAACACTACCTCTTGACAATGCAGTCTCATACTTCAACTCAACATTCTTAAAATTACTAGACTCCCAAGCTCCCTTATGGACAAAAAGAATAAAAACTAAATCAGCCCCATGGCTCTCCAAAACTACTCTTGCTATCATGAGACAGAGAGAAAAAGTCTGGGCACGCTACCAAAAACATAAGACAGCACCACTCCTTAACGAATATAAAATGCTCCGAAATAAAGTAAAGAAACTGATTACTTCTGATCATCAAAACTACTTCTCTACACTCCAAAACCAAAATATAAACAACCCTTAAAAATTCTGGAAAGGGATCTCTACTCTCCTCCACCCCAGCAAACCAGATACTCCTACCCCAGACCCAAATGCTCCAGAACATGATTTAGCCACCCAATTTAATTCTTTCTTTATTGACTCCATCTCCAAATTGACCTCCTCATTCTCCAACACCTCTCTACTATCCAATACCCCCTCATCCACCCCTACTCTCTCTACTTCTATACCCTACTCCCCACGGACTAACGCCTCTACCCCCTCTTCTACACAAACTCTATCCTCATCACCACCACCCCAAAATTCCCCCCCTCCTGACTGCACCCTCTTCACATTAAATCCCATACCTACATCTACTATTAAGAAACTCCTTCAGAAATTGAAACCATGTACCAATGCTCCTGACAATATCCCTTCTTACTTTCTCAGTATAGCTGCTGAAACTCTTGCCTACCCCATTAGCATCTTAATTAACCATTCCCTACTAGAATACACAGTTCCCCAAATCTGGAAACAAGCCTTCATTATACCTCTACACAAAGGTGGTAACAATAATAACATTACTAATTTCCGTCCCATAGCCATCCTGTCCCCCATTTCTAAACTCCTAGAAAAATGTGTCCAACTTCAACTCCTTCCTCACCTCCTAGACAACCATCTTATTACTCCCACACAGCACGGTTTCAGACCTAATCATAGCACCATGACTGCCCTCCTCTCCTTCCTTGAAATTGTAAATAAAGCCCGTGACTCTGGACAAATTGTTTCTACCTTGCTTCTTGACCTCTCCAAAGCCTTCGATACTATCTCTCATAGCCTGCTCTTAACTAAACTCTCCAAACTTCACCTATCTTCCTCCTCTTTGAACTGGTTCTCTAGTTACCTATCTAACAGAAATCAAGCTGTAAAATGGAAAAAAGCTACCTCCTCTTTCCTTAGTACCCCTACAGGAGTTCCACAAGGCTCCATACTGGGTCCTCTTCTCTTCAATATTTTTATAAACGACTTCCACAAATCAATTCCATTCTCTAGCATCATCCAATATGCGGATGATTCAACTATCATTTGTTCTGCCTCTTCTATCATTACACTACAAAAACTTACTCAAGATGCTTTCTCTTCCACAGAGCAATGGATGCTAAGTAATCATCTAGCTCTCAATGCTACCAAGACCAAACTTATGTTATTTACTCCTTCTAAAGTCATCCCTCCCGACATGAGTACATTCTTAATTACTAGTCTACACAACTCACCTCTTGAAATAGTATCAGAGACCAAACTACTTGGGGTCCAAATCGACAACCTACTTAAATTTAACTCCCACCTGCAAATAAACATCAAAAAAACTCATCAAAAACTTGACATGCTTTACAGACAGAACGCCTACCTCACATCTGCCACTAAAATCACTCTCTCTACTTCCTTCCTTATCCCATTCCTTCTCTATGGCGCCCCACTACTAACTAATCTTCAGTCCTTGTTAAAAAAACAGCTTACCTCCTGCTATAACAAAATTGCAAAATTCGCCACCAGCCAAAAGTCCTCCACTCACCACTGTTTCGCCCTCCATAAACTAAAATGGCTAGAACTTACCAATCAACTAACTTACACTCAACTAACTCTAGCCCATAAGCTTATTCTTAACCCCTCCCTCTGTCCCTCCCTTTCCTCTGCCTTTAAAAAGCACCTACCTAACAGAGTTCTAAGGTCAAATAATCAAAATTTACTAGAAGTGCACAAACCTACTCATCCCCCAGGCAAAAATCTTCTTTCCTTCAGCCTCGCTTGCCTCTGGAACTCCCTACCTCCACTCATCCGCACCACTTCTAACCACTCTACCTTCAAAAAGTCTCTTTTCTTACATCTAGCATCACAGTGGGAATGCTCTTGCTCCCACCCCACATAACTAACTCTACTTAATCTCCTTCAATACCATATCCTACTTTATGTAGCTACTATGTTTGTTAGCTAATCTGTATTAATATTTACATTTATTCTATTACCAGTAGGTTTCTTCTTAATGTATTAACTGTTATGACTGTATTCTATATGTGATTAGTTTTATTTTTATTCTGCCTACATAGTATTAATAACTCTCTGTACCTAGATTGTCACTGTCAAATGTTGAATGTATATTTTGTTTTGGAGCTTTTCTCCCCAGGACTCCATTGAAAACGGGTTCTTTATGGCCCAATGGACTATCCTGGTAAACCAACTGCAATAAATAAATAAATAAATAAATGAAAAATTATTGCCTTCAGTAACGTTACAAGTGAGCAAAGGCTATGGCAACACTGGAATACAATTAAGGAACTAGCCACTTTATCAGCTAAAGTTAATAAAATCATACTAAGAAGGTGCCACACTATACAGACAGTCAAAAGCTGATTTTTCTACTTCACGTTAGCTCACTTTACTGAAAGTGCCCATTACCTCCCAGCTACCTCCTAATCAGAACAAAAGGCGATAGGACTGACTATGCCATCATGAGATCCAGTGTCACTCAAACACATACACACACACACACACACACACACACACACACACACACACACACACACACACACACACACACACACATACACACACACACAGGCGCGACCAATCAAAAAAGTAGTTGTCCCTTCAATCAAAAAATAAACTTATCTATAAACTCTTAACGAGCTCCCTCACAAGGAGTCTAAAGATATATTTACACTTCGCTAACAACAGCTGAGAGACAGGGCATGCAGGCATCATGGCAAATGTTCCCCAAGGTCTCTGCATGTGGAGCTCAGCACTCAGTGACTTTTAATCTATTAGTACAAAGGAGCGCACACATCCTTCTCCTTTCCTCCCCTTTTTACCATCAACTACTTTTGCAGCTCGTCAGCTCATGTCAAACACAAGGCACTCGCTTACTCCACCTCAAGGACAGAAAAAAGTTTGCCTTTTCTGCAGCATCTTTTGCATTTGGGGTCACCCAGTTCTAAAACCTACATTCAGGCAGCATGTGCGTTCTCAGGACTGCGATGAACAGCCCACCCCAATATCATTGCGTTCACCCCAGGAAATCAAGTATTTGCAAGTTCTATTTTAATATTGCAGAAAGCTAACATAGTTGGCCTCAAAATACATTTTTAACAAAAAGTAGTATGAAACTATGACGTTTGATATTATCGACTGGTTGCAATCCTCAGTAATCAAGGCAGGGCGAAAACATGGCACATAAATCAACGACGTTCTGCAAAAAGTAACAGTTCAGAGGAATGCTGACAATCTCTGTGCAATGAATGCTCAGATAGAATAAAGGTATACTGAAGTTTATGTCTAAGTTTGAGGTAGGAGCAAAATATGCTGTCTGCATATTTACGATGTTAGTGGCAAACTGGTGTGTGTTAAGCATACTTTAGGTCTATTTGTGCAGTGTTTGTTCAGCCAGCTTTTGCCTTATCTATAAACAAAACCGCAGCAGGAGCATTGAGTGCAGAAATATACAATTCTAAGAAACATGTACAGGGAATACACATATATTACGGCACCAGACTAAACATGTAATCGGCTCATCTATCACAGAATTTAATTCCGCACTGACTTCTATATAGAAGACGCAAACTAATTTTGTACTACACTACATTTTAAGACTATTGTTGCTAAAGCCTCTGCATATCCATTTGCGACATTTTTACCTGGGTTATCATGGGGGAAGCTGAACTGGGAAGTCCTTCAGAGAAGCTAAACCGGGAAGTCCTTGAGCAAAGCTACAGTGGGATACCTTTGCAATGCTGGCAATCCGTGCAAACCGTTCCCCAAAAAATAGAGGGATCCAGTAGCAGGTCAAATCTCCAAGTATTTGCAGAAAGACAGGAAATACCTGCTGCTGGTCCCTCTATTTATATGGGGAAAACAAAAGAAGATAATGTTGGGGGTGGATGTGTGATGTAAGTGGTGGCTTGGATTGAAAGAATCCGATTGGCTGCCACCACTTGCCGTTACAGAACTTTTAAACCAGATTTTCTAAAAGAAGTTTAATGTGAACTTAATGTTAAAACATCCTGAATTGTAACTATATAAAGTAATTTACACATTTAGTTATGATTTCAGTGTGTTTTACATTAAGTTCACCTACAAATCTGCAGTTCAGTTCCTCGCGCTTGTGGAAGGCACTCAGGGGAAACAGCTTCAAATTAGTTTTAATGTCATGGGACAACTAACACTTTGAGTTTATAAGATAAGTTCTAACAATTTCAACATGAATGGAGATATAACTGTGACAACCTTCTATGTGTTTGAGTTTCACTTGTTATGTTACTGCAGTTATATGTAAAAGCCATTATTTATTTATTTAAATCAATTTCATATGCATTGATTTGAATAAGCTGAGTAAAAGATGTTGGGGGTACGTGCCATACATACTTTATGTGGTGTACCTTCCTACACACCTAATAATGATATTTGTTTTGAGTCACATTTCTGTAAAAAAGCATTGTGAAAATTATACATATGCAAGTACAGTTTAAATTAGCTATGATCATTGTTATGCTTAAAATACTTGACACAGATTATAGCTGATTTATTTAGCAGTCACTACACAGAGTAGTGTCACTATTTTAATTTTTGTAGTTATCATGTAATCTTTGTGGTATCCCTGAAGTCTCAAAACACCCCTCTAAACAAGTATACTGGGTCCAAAAACAAAACAGTGTAAGAAACTTCTATTTGTGGAAGATTTTCAGTCCATATATCTCTAGTTAATCACTGTATATTACTCAGATCAGACAATAGTAGTAGAAGTAGAGAACTTAAATTTGTTTTAAGTAAAAAATAAATAAATAAATAATAAAAAATATATAACTGTACAGAATTACTAACTATTTGAAAGTAATCCAAACAAGGCAGGCAGCCTGTTTCCAGTCAAAAATCCTTTATTAATTACACAGACAAGCGATCCAAGTAAAACAAAAATAGAGTAATAGTTTCCTCACAAACTTTCTAAATATATATATACTTTTTATCAGGCAAGGATGAGGTTTATTGTGCTGTAAAACAAAAGTGTTATTGGTACACATGTTAAATTCACATCCCTCCCCATCAGTGTGACATTCGAGCTGGTCCTGCCCTACTTAGTAGCTGTCATAATAATATAACCCTTTATACTTTAATTAAATTTATAATGATGTGGTACCTCTTATTTAACCAGATTATTCAATAGATTATTAAGTCTGTGATTTTATCCAAGACAGTATACTACATGGCTGGAAATATATCAACCTTAGTCCATTTGGCAATCAAAAAAATATATATAAATATATACATATACACTTTGCATGTAAAAAATCAATTGTAAAAATCATATTTTATTTTCATAACCTGTTGTTAACAAAGATCGCTTTCGTCCTTCTAGACTTCTTCAGGTCTGTGTACATGAACCCTAAAAACTATATACAAAAGTATTATTGTATAATTAGTTAGTATTGTTATTACACATCATTTTGAATAAAGTGGAAAAAAAAAAAACAGAAAAAGAAAAAAAAAGAAGAAAAAAATGTATGATGATGGAAACAAAATATACACTTAAATTACAACTGATTTAAAATGGTATTTAAAACCAACTGGCAGAGTAAAATAAAAATAAAATTAGTCATGTAAACAATGTGGCAATTTTCTAAGTTCCAGTACACTTTTAATTGAACAGTAGTAGTTTAGTCCAGTAGTAGTTTGTTCCCATCATCATATATTTTTTCTTATTATTTTTTCTTTTTCTGGTTCTCTTTTTTCCACTTTATTCAAAATGGTGTGTACTAACAATACTAATTATACAATAATATTTTTATAGATAGTTGCTATTGGAAAAGGATAATTGACTTGTATTACATGCAAAAGTTTTCTTCTGCCCACATGTCCTTAGCATTGTTACCAGATGTCTGAATACAGAAAGCAAATGTCTTTTACAATTGTAATTTCATAAACTTCATTCATTGGTAATGATGTTATATATTCTGGGCTAACTCATTTCTTTATCATTATTCATGTCTGCTATTTCTGGGGTGTGGTGAGTTACAGTAATGTATAATATGTGCATGTTTTAGTGGATACTGTAAAGAAAAGATAAAATGATTACCCCCATATGCATGTATTGGACATAAATGCATATTTTTGGTTTTTCTGGCCAGTCCATTAGCTCTTTCAGTTTTGCAGTGTTGTGCTGGACCTGGGTGCAAAGGTGAAAGACAACCAAAGGGGTCTATTGCTAATGATCCAGGTATGTCATTTATATATATATATATATAGAGAGAGAGAGACTGTCAGACTGAGAAGGTGGGAGAATAGAGGTATATTTTCTAAAACTTTGTTTAAATTTACAAGTACTGTGAACACCGTTGTATTCCTTGTGAAAGATTATTGTTTATTTTGCATATTTCACTCATGAGTTATGTCTGACATTCCTCTACAGATAAGCCACATTTTGTTTTAGTGATGTCCAGTACTTGCATATGGGAGTAATCATTTTACCTCTTCTTTACAGGTTCATCACTTACCTTAGTCTGGAAACAATAGCAGCACCTGGTATTACAGGCTATTACACATATAATTAAAGATAGCAGCAGCCCCTAGCATTTTCTTTCTAAGTGTCCTTGTGTCTATATTCCAAAGAGGATTGGAACTGACAGCTAAAAGAAGCAAGGTATGTAGACATAGGTTTTATATGCTCCTTGTTTTGAAGCCAGATGCAACACACAGACCTGTTTAATGAATACAAATTAGTGTGCTCACTGTTACTTGTTGCATACACAATGTTAGTGAGAAGCATTGCTGTTCATGAATTTGAGCCTCGGTATTTTGCACAGGTGTTGGATTTTCTTTGTTGGCTTTAATTACTTGCATCCACAGTGTAATTTGTCTCTATTTATTTGTGAAAAAACAACAAATAAAGCACTAATAAAATAAATAACAAAGGGCCACAGCTCCAAAGGCAAACCAAAACTTTAATATGTGAGCGCTTTCATTTATTCATATCAAATGAACTTCTTCAGACAGATTCAAACAGTAAAACCCCTCCTTATATAACCATGATATCACATGACCAATAAAATGCATTGCATCACAAGTTTAAAACTGGTTGTTAAAAGCATGTACATATGGATAAAGACATTTACATATACTTTAAAATATTTTTTTAGCACAAAGTAGAGCATTATTAATATATAAAAACAATCAAAAAAGTACATCCATACAAACCTATAAGTACATAAAATATTGTCTTATAAGAACATTCTATACTGAATTTCATAAATTCATTCAGCTTAATAAACTTTTAAGCTTGAGTAAACACATAACAGAACACTGGAGAAAAAACCACCCTTGCATGTCCAGCGCCTTTAAACTCCTGGATTCAGATTGATGTGTGCAAAGTTCTTTATAATCCACAAGTTATGTTGTAAACAAGAACGCCAATAAACAAAAAAAACAAATTGAAATTTTATTAAGCTTAAAAACAAGCTTTTCGTCTGCGCTCTGCACCAACTTCCTCAGAAAAACAAACTGCACCACACATTTGTCTCACTATAAATACATCACTACTCCACTCAAATGCGCCCCCTAGCAGCTCCCCTTTAAAAAGCACATAATTACACTGAAATTTTTAACTAAAAAGCGGCCATAACAGAACACTGCTCATTAAGACCTGGATAATGATTCACATTTAAAGTAAGTTGCCACCATAACTCTTGTCTTTTGAGTAAAAGGGATGTATGCTCACCTGGCCAAACAGTATGACACACAGGAGACACTCCAGGTGCAGTTAACTGTTGACAGCATCTCCTGCATATCCACAAAACAAACAGTACCAGAATTACTCATTCTAAAGACTTAAACTTGCCTGTGATATAAATAGGACCTGCGGGAGAGGTAGGTATGTATCCCATAGACTACCCAGTCTATGGAACAGGGTCCCTATCCATGTGAAGCAGAATTCCTTCTTAACCCAATTCAAGTGCAACTTAGACAATTGGATGGGAAACTGGAAATTCATCCCTGGTTTGGCACCTACATCTCTGATGCAAACAGGTAACCTGTAAATGATCCATCTCCTAGGCCCATGCTTACACATATCAAGAGTATCACAACTTGCCAGAGATTTGGGATGCATGTCTAAGCTTAAAAAGGCCCTTGTGGTCATTAGCCTAGTAAACACTTATGAAGCTATTCAAATCATAGCTAGCTATAGGCCCCCAATTTTGACCCAAGATGCCCACTCTACCTATCTGGACCTCTTCAAATCTATCAAGAAGCAACCCTTTACCCTCATCCTGGGTGACTTTAACTATTCAACCATAGACTGGAAGAGGTACTCATGCCAAAACACAAATGCAAATGCCTTGGACCAGTTGGTTGAAACCCACACAAGAGGTGGTAATATCTTGGACTTGTTATTAACCAACATGAGTAACCACTTCAGCATCCCTACAGTGTCATCCTCCCTGGTAAGATCTGTGCACAAAGAGGTCACTTTCAAACTCATCATCTCCCCCAACCCCACCCAGCTAGGGTCAAAGAAAAAAAAACTTCTCCAAAACTGATTACAAACTCCTGAGGGAAAGTATAAACAGCTTCACAACCCCCTCCTCCTCCATAGGAACTAGCACATATGTCCAAACCAACTCCAAAGTACTATACAAGCACTTATATAGCTGCATGGAATCAGGAATACCAGACAGGACAAAATCCTCCTTCTCAAGGAAGAGTAAACCTGTCTGGTGGATATCTGCAATAAATAAACTCTATAATAAAAGGAAAAAAACATTCTGTCCAAGACCAAGAAGGAGCAGGTGCCTAACTGGAAGCAATATCTCCTTAGCCTGAACAAGCAAATAAGAGCGCTAGTGAAATCCTCCAAAGCAAACTTTGAGTCCAAACTGGCCACATCTACTAAAGGAAATCATAAGGCCTTCTGCACATATGTCTGCAGTCTCAAAGGAAGCACTCAGATCTGCTCAGAACTGGTGTCAAGAACACCACATACACAAATGCAACAGATATAGCCAACCTGCTGGCAGACAGGTTCAGTGAAAACTTCACCTGTCTGTCCCCACCATCAGTAAATCAGGACATCCCCAGCACCTGCCCCCCTCCCCTTATCTCTAGGGATCAAGTCATCACCGTCCTCTCAAAGGCAAAAAATACACCCTCCATGGGACCCAATAACATCTGAGGCTGCATTCTACATGAACTCAGGCAGGAACTTGCAGTGTCATTAGGCATCCTATTCAACCAAAACCTGAGTACTGGCTTTATCTCAGCTGAGTGGAGGACAGCCACTGTCATCCCTTTTTACAAAGGTGGAGCATCCATTGATCCAGGAAATTATAGACCCATCAGCTTAAATAGCCTGATCTGCAAAGCCATGGAATGGATTATCATGGACCTCATTAACAAGGACATTTGGCAACCTCCAAACACTTGACCACACACACAGTTTGGTTTCATCAAGGGGGGGGTCATGCCTGTTAAATTTTATCAACTTCTTTGAGAAAGTCACCAAACCCATGAATGAGGGGAAGACAGTGCACACTACCTACCTTGACCTGGCCAAAGCCTTCTATATTATTCCCCACTCGGGTATAATAGGCAAACTCTCTCATCTAGGCATCAATTCATATGTTACCAGATGGGTAGCAAACTGGCTAAACCCACCTAGTCAAAATAGGGGAAGCCACCTCAAGCAGTAGACCTGTAACAAGCGGTGTACCCCATGGATCTGTCTTGGGACCCCTCTTGTTTGAGATATACTTTTCTGAAGTGCAGGCCAAAACCAGTGGGTTATGGCCGACCAAGTCTGCAGATGACTGCAAGCTGGGGGCTGTCATCAATTCTCTTAGTGATGTGTACACCCTCCAAGAGGGTCTTACCCAAACAAATGACTGGTGCCAGAAACATGGAATGTATCATCATTCCCCTTTGGGGAGAGTGATGTCCCCACAAATTATCACATTAATAACATGGTCCTAAGCACACAATCAATTGTGAGGGACTTCGGCATTCAGGTTGATAGCAAACTGACTTTTGACCACTTTTTTGCCTCCGTTGTACAGAAAGCTTTCTCCATGGCCCACCTTATTAGTATGAGTATCTCATCCAGGGACAAGGAGGTGATAACATCCCTGCATTCTTCCCTTATATGGCCCATTATTGAATACAATGCCCCTTTTGGCATGTACCTCACAAAACACATGCAGCAGCTGGAGCCACCACAGAGGTTCCTCATCAGGAGAATCCAGGGCCTCAAACATCTACCCTATACAGATAGGATAAAATCCCTGTCCTTCTACTCAGTTTCATACAGACTCTTCAGAGGTGACCTCTGGCATACAAAGCAATCTCAGACCCTGCCTTGATGGGACTGCTGCATATCCGCAAGTCAAGCTCCACTCAAGTAACCTACATGTGTGATCTCAACCTGGTCTGTGACAACAATATGACTTGTTGGCAGGACAGATTTGTGTCCCAGAAAATCCCTCTTCTGTGGAATAGACTCCCTCTCCTCGTCAAGCAGAGTACCTCATTAACCCTTTTTAAGTATAGCCTAGATAACTGGATGGGGAACAGAAAATACACCCCTGGGATTCCACCTGTGTCCCTGCTGGACAGGAGCACTGGGTGCTGACTTGACGGAACATGGGCTAAATTCTTGGCTAGGTTTGTAAGGGCCTCAGGACCAATAGCCTAGTAACTTCCTATGATCCTATGATCCTATAAATGGATATATAGTATATTTCTTCTGCCTTTACTTTCATTTCCACTGGGGAAACATTTTTTTTGATAGATTTGAACAAAGACTGGTAAGCAAACACATTTTTGCTGAATTTTGGGATGGCATTTTAATTACAGTATTAGAATTCCCTTCCTTTTTAGAGAAAATGATTATTTGTTGTTATAACACATCTTCTTCTCCCCACACACAAAATGAATCTCTTTAAGAACTTGCTAGAGTGATAGGAAAGTTTTAATCTAAAAGGGTCTTTATGTGAACCATTTATTTGGGACTTCATCATTTTCAGCAACACTACTGTACAACTGTAAAGACAGCCACTTGGGATTTATTCATCCACGGGTGAGAACTAGATATAGCATCACCAGGTTGATGGAATCCTGGTTGTCTGTTCATCTTTTGGAATTCTTCTGGTCAGGCATTTGTAATTGTATAAACAAAATTGTAACTGCATCTTGCACTGATCATGTCCTTCTTTGGAGTTAGAGCAGGAATCTGGCTTATCTCATGTGGAAAGAAGTTGGTCACTGCATTGGGTTTCCTTACAAATTTGTTGACAGCTTCTCACAACAAGCTGGAACTAACAGCCAGCTTGTTGTGGACAGATTTTTCATTTATATACATTACCCAAGATGAGACCAGCAGAGTATGAGACCCACCCTCAGGCATCAGGCCTGAAATGGTAAGCAGTCTGTCTCAGTATCTCAGGCAAACATGGAAGACTTCTGCCCTTATGAGTTTTCATTCTTGAAGGGTGGTGGGTGTTTTTAACAAGGATCTCCCAGCCTGATGTACCAACTTCAGGAACACATTTACCATCCCCCCATTCTGTTCCCCTTCATGGTAACCATTTTCCTATAGATCTTATATGTACTTGTAGAGCTATGGCAGCAAAAAGGGCATAGGTACAATAACAGGTCCCCCTTCATAGGGCACAACCATGTTAGTTCATCTATCAAAAAGAGATGAAACATTAAAAAAGTTTTAAAACATGAATGTGACCCAGTCCGTTTGTATAATCTGTATAAAATGGATGTTGAGTAGCAGTAGCTCAAGATATATGTAAATAAAATATGGTTCAGAAGCAAGACCGTACATACAGAAGACATCTGTTTTAAAAATGTAAAAATAATACAGTTATGATAGCTAACGATAAACCAAGCAGCACTAAACTACACAGTAGGCACTATACTCTATAACGTAATTAGTCACCTTAAATCGACATACTAATCTGTGAAACTCTGCAGTATTAAAACAAATAAGAAATTTCACTCCAGCTCCTAATATGATTGAGTAGGTTGTCATCCAAAGGAAGAGCAACAGAGTCTTCCCAGCTCTCTATGCACACTATACACAGAATCCCCAAGTTTTCACAGATGATTTAATGTTCCATTAAAGTCAAAAGCCATAGAATGCTCAACATTTCAATGGAAACAAGCTCATGACATTGATATGTGCTAGCTTGTAATACAAGGTCAAGATAAAATAGCCCCATATTATTAATAAGTTATGCAAAACAATTTGACAGTAATAATATAAATGTTTCATCCAGAATAATCATCTGATAATCAGAAAATGGCTACAGTTGGATCTAATTTCTTTTAATTGTGCTATGTATCCAAGAAACTGAAAGAAACTGTTAAGTATTAGTAAAGCCCAAAATATATGACTAAATCATGTTATGTCATTATACAACAAACCAACCAAATTAAAACATTGTTGGCAAACAAATATACATTATCCTCCAGTGAATATTAGCAAACCACTGCCAGCAAAAAGAAAAAAAGGGAAAAAAATGTAGCCAAGGAGCAATGGTATAGATTAACAAAACATCCAAGTGTAATATCCATTATATGAGCACATGCATAATCACAGAAATGTTGAACAACCCAGTTTGCAGCTAAACAAGTATACTGAAATATTAAATATGTCCAAAGCAGATCTGAGGGCCAAACCACAAGTCCTGATGTTAATCACTGTTTGCTAAATGCTGCACTTAGCCAAAATACACTAGATAAGCAGTTTATGAGTCGTAAACTCATAACACAATGTTCCAAAAGTGACAGTGTATGTTGCAACAAGCCACGGCATAACAGAGTAATGATTCCATAATTCCATATGATTCCACAGCTACACAACACATTACTAGACCAAGATGCCTAAATCATGGGTAAATGTAATTCAGCATAAATAAACTAGCCGCCAAATCCCAGCATCTTCACCATCCATTAGCCATGATTTAAAAAAAACGTACTGGGTACTTTATACTCATATCATTGCTGGAGCCTTCCTGTGTCCTGACAGAGTGCTCTTCAAACTATTTGGAGATATACAGAGCTAAGTATATTTTTCTGGCACTTCAGAGTTGTGTACTGCTAATTATTGTTTGACTAACTTTATATCATTGCTGGCTGACTTCTGAGCTGTGCACTGTTATTTTTGCTTCACTATGTAGTTTTTCAGATCTCTGCTGAAGGTGTTTCCCCCCTACCCCTATTTCTCTGTGTCTTAAGTTGGTATAACTGGTTTTACATCCTGTGTGTTATCTGACTGTCTCAAGGATTATTTGCATAAAATTAGACCCTCTTAGTAACAGCCTGCATATCATTGCTGGAGCCTTCCTGTGTCCTGACAGAGTGCTCTTCAAACTATCTGGAGATATACAGAGCTAAGTATATTTTTCTGGCACTTCAGAGTCGTGTACTGTTAATTGTTGTTTGACTAATTTTATATCATTGCTGGCTGACTTCAGAGTTGTACACTATTTTTGCTTCACTGTATAGTTTTTCAGATCTCTGCTGAAGGTGTTGTTTTTTTCAACTACCTACCCTCCCTATCCCTGTTTTGTTGTTTAAATTTGGAGACTTTTGCAGTTGCCCACCCCCACTGTAGATTTGATCTGGGACACCCCCCAGTCCCATCTCTTTACCTCATTCTACCTAATAGACTCCTTCTGCACTTGTTTTTAGTAATGCTTAACTTAATTGCATTTTTTTAAACTGTTTAGTCTAACATTGCTACATACTCAAGTGTGCTAGCTTGCACTGCATTTGAATTGTTTTTACTGCTGTTTTAGCTACTTCTCTGTATTTAAAAAAAGCTAACCCTGTTTCCTGCCTTTTCTGTAACTAGTGTAGTCCAGATTCAGATTTGCTGTATCCAGGACTGTATGTAAACTTCTGAGCCCCCCAAGCTTCCTGTGTTGGAGGGAAGCCTTCTAGCTTATCAGTGGGAGTGGTAAGCACTAGGTAACCTATCTACCACATAAGGAGTGGTTCTGGCTCAGAAATTGTAGTTATTGGCCATTTGGGCAGTTTTTCCATCTCTCTCAACTTTCTGATTTAAACGCCCACATTTGCACTTGTTTCCCCCTTTCTTGTAACTAGTTTAGTCCAGATACAGATTCTTAGTTTTAGCACTTGAATTTGCTTATTCGTGATCAGCACTTGTTCAGAACTTGTTGTAAGCACCAAATAAGCTACTAATTACTACAGTACTCAACCTTCCTCATTACCTAGAGGATAACAGTTTTGGTACCTACTTTCCTCACTTGCTTAGAGAAAAACAGCTCTAGTACTCACTTTCCTCACTTATCTAGAGGAAAATAGTTTTTTATTCAGGCATGTCCAAGGGTCAGCTCCCAGTGTTCTCTCCTGTCTATCTGATGAATCTGGGCATCTTGGGGCAATGTAGAAATTGCCTCATGTACACAGACAACCCTCTCCCCCTGCCACCTAACACTACAACCTGTGAGATATGCACTTATCTAGCCAAACTGGAGATATTAAGCTCTCTCCAACCAAGACTGAATTTGACAGTCAAGAGAAGGTAAACACTTGCACCACACCACACTCATCACATAGTCTCACTAAATCTACACCACCAAAATCCACACATAAAAAGACAAAAACATTCTCGGAGGCTCTCAATAATAATCTGCTCAATCAACAGAGACCTCCACAGCAGAAATGCAAGCAATCTCCACTCCCTAACACAACCCAAATGACACACAGCCCACAGACTCAGTGTGCAACTCAACCATAGCCAATAAGGCAAAACAACGTACCCAACCCACTAGTCATAGGTGACTCGATAGTCAGGCACACTGATGTCCCACTCACCAGGCTAAACAAGGAGAAGGTTAGTGTCAGCTGCCTGTCGGGTGCCAGGATCCGCCACATAACCCACGCACTCAGGTCACTCCACACCAAGTACAAATATGACTCTGTCATTGTCCATGCTGGTGTGAACGACCTGAGACGTACTCCCTGGACTACATGAAAAGAGACATGGAACAGCTCTCCGATCTTGTATCCCACGCAGGTATGACCCTAGCCCTGAATAGCATTCTGCCATCATCCAGAATGATACCGCAGTACAAGGACAAAATGATTGACTTCAACAATTGGCTAAGCTTCTGGTATCATTCTAAAGGGATCCAGTATCTGTCTGTCTGGGATGACATGGTTGAAAGACCATGATGCTTTGCCAGAGATGGCCTGCACCTGTCACCCCTGGGATTCCGGATACTGGCTAAGGTTCTTGCCACCCCTATAGTGTCTTTTTTAGGCAAGGTTCAAATGACAAATTCACCACCATAACAGGAACAGGCAAGTAAAAACTGAGGGTGATGCTACTCAATGCTAGAAGTCTAAATCTCAAAATGCACTCACTTGAGGCACTCCTTAAAATGGAGAACATCGATATTTGTGCAGTGACTGAGACCTGGTTCAAGGCTCCAGAGAGCACCCCTGCACTACCAGGCTATAACTCATGCCACATTTTTCGGCCATGTAACCTAAACCAAAACATCAAAGGCGGAGGTGTGTCCATATTCATTAAGGTTATCCACACCTCCAGGCTAGCTGCTCAGCATAATGCAGCTGAGGTTATCCAAGTGCAAATAACTCTGGGCAAAACTGCAATCCAAATTGTAGCTTGCTACAGATCCCCCACCATGCCCCAGGATTCCCACTCCTCTTTTCTTGATGTACTGGAAAATATTAGGGTTCAACCAAGCACCCTAACAATGGGCAATTTCAACTACCCTACCATTAACTGGGAAAACTACTCATGTACCAACTCCTTTGCTCAACGCTTTCTGGAATTCATAAACTCCAATGCCCTGGATCAACTTATCCAACCCCCCACCAGGGGCAACAATATCCTAGATCTAGTCATTACCAACATGAGTGACCGGTGTTCCACACCTGAAGTCAATGCCTCATTGGTCCGATCCGACCATAAGCTAATTACCCTAGATATCCACATCCTGCCCCCATCCCCCATTAAGGAAACCATGATACAGAATTTCTCCAAAGTCAACTTCATGCTTCTTAAGATAGAAGTGGTGAACTTCATGACACCGATGCAGATGGACAATACAGCTATGACTACTGAATCTACACAATTTCACTTTATAAGCACTTAACACGAGTGCATGGATCGTGCTATCTCAAACAGAACCAAGACGCTATCCTCCAAAAAAAGGAAGCCAATCTGGTGGTTCCCTGCCATAAACAAACTGTACAACAGAAGGAAGAAACTGTTGCAAAAGAGAGTAAAATCCCATGAGTGGAGGAGCTCCCCGGTCAGCCTCAGTAAGAAGCTGCGACCCCTGATAAAATCCTCCAAAGCTAGTTACAAAAACAAAATTGCTACTGATTCTAAAAACAACCACAAAGCATTCTATAGCTATGTCAAGAATCTCAATGGCAACACTCAGATCTGCTCTGAGGTACAGCACAATGGCACTTAATATACAGACCCAATTGATATTGCCAACATCCTGGCAGATATGTTCAGTGCTAACTTTACCCCCCTCTCACCCCCTAAAGAGCCCATCTCTATACTGGAAGAATGCAAAGTTCCTGTAATCACGGCTGCACAGGTAAAAACCACACTCTCATAAGCCAAGAACACCACATCCATGGGACCAGACAACATCCCAGACTGCGTTCTACACGAACTACAGAACGAACTGGCACCCCACCTAAGTACCATGTTCAATCATAGCCTCACCTCAGGCTTTGTGCCCACTGAATGGCACACAGCGACAGTTATCCCATTCCACAAGGGGGGAGCCACCATGGACCCCAGGAACTACCACCACATTAGCCTGAGGAGACTGGTCTGCAAGGCCATGGAATGTATCATCATGGAACTTATAAACAAAGACATTGGTAATCTCCAGACTCTGGACCCTATCCAGTTCGGGTTTGTAAAAGGCAGATCATATCTCCTAAACCTGACAGACTTCTTTGAAGCAGTCACCAAAGCCGTAGACGAGGGTAAGGTCATTCACACAGCTTATCTAGATCTTGCCAAGGCTTTCGACATCATCCCCCACTCTGGAATTTTAGATAAACTCACTAAACTAGGTATAAATCCCATGTCACAAGATGGGTTGCCAGCTGGTTCACTGACAGAACCCACACAGTGAAAGTAGCAGACTCCAAATCCGACTTCAGACCAGTGACAAGTGGGGTACCACAGGGTTCACTCCTGGGTCCTCTCCTGTTCGGTATCTACTTTTCTGAAGTACAGAATAACACAGAAGGTCTTTGGCTGACTGCAAACTAGGAGCCATAATCGAAACTCCTAACGATGTGGACATCCTACAAAAGGGCCTCACTGAGACAGATGCCTGGTGTCAAAGCCATGGCCTCAAGCTCAATGCCAAAAAGTGCATTGTCATCCCCTTTGGTAAAAACTCTGTACCCATGAACTACAACATAGGCGGTAGTATACTTAACACCGAAAGTGTGATAAGAGACCTTGGGACACAGGTAGACAGTAGTCTCTCCTTTGATAATCACATCACCACAGTAGTCAGGAAATCCTTCTACGTGGCACACCTCATCACAAAAGGTTTCTCATCCAGAAAAAAGAGGTCATTGTTCCCCTCTACTCATCACTCATTAGACCCATTATAGAGTACAACGCCCCTTTTGGTATGTACCTCACAAGGCATCTACAACAACTGGAAAGGCCACAGAAATACCTCACAAACAGGATTACCGGCCACAAACAGATGCCCTAGGCAGACCATCTCAAAAAACTCCAGCTATACTCCGTCGCATATTGCCTACTCAGAGGTGATCTCTGCCTAACATAGAAAGCTATGTCAAACCCAGAGCTGTTGGACATGCTCCACTTAAAGAAATCCCAATCCCTCTGAGCTACACGCTCTAGGGACCTAAACCTTGTCACCACAATAAACAGAACATGCCAGAGGGATAGATTCCTATCCCAGAGACTTCCCATTCTCTGGAATAAACTACCTATCTATATCAAAGAAGCTCCTTATTAGCACTCTTCAAGAAAAATCTTGATGATTGGATGGGAAATAGGAAATTCACCCCGGGGATCAATTCTGTGCTTCTGCTTGACAGTGGCACAGGAAATTAATTTTCTTGGGTGGCAAAAACCAGTGTACATTTTGGCTGGGCTTGTACAGGCCCCAGGGCCGATAGCCTAGTACCTACCTATGAACCTATGAACCTATACTACACATCCTCAACAACAAATATCCAGAGGATAGATTTGTCTGTCTTAAATATAAGGCTATTCTAAAAGACTTGTACAATATGCTTAGGGGTGTCATCTTTTCAAATGTCCAAAGAAGGACATTTGTTGTGGAAAAGTGAGATTTTGCAGGACAAATCATACACACTGCCACTGCTAAGTAGTGAACTTTTTTGTCAAAATAAAATCTTATTCTTGTAGCATTTGAGTTGCTTATGCTGTTTTGTAGAACATTTAAGTGTCTCGGATAAAAAAAATAATTGTTTTATACAACTATTAAAAAAGTAAGGAATTTGTTTATTTATTTATTTATTTTTTTTGTAGGACACAGCTTCCCAAAGAGGGACAAAGGTAATCTTAATACTTTGGCCAGATTTATTTTATCATTTACTCTAAGACACTGTTTTATCAATAACTGATCACTATTAAGTTTTGATGACATTTTTACCATGGATCTGTGGGTGGTATTCATAGTCCTGCTCTGCATAAACATTCAAGGCAGATGTGTAAAATCTCTGTTTCTACTATTTACAAATGAATTAAGTCCAAGCAAACAACGCTGGTTTTCATATGTGAATCTAGCAAAGAACCACTGAGACAAACTTTGCAGAGGTGGAATTATGTAAACCTGTCTACGATGTATTCAAAAATCTGTGTAATTGCTGCCAGTGTTCTTAAGTTCCCAAGTATCTTTGTAAGTTTTCCTAGTTCAACAAGCACTGAGAACATGCATTTATTCATGCTCAGCACTGCTTGCTAACAACTTAAAGACCCTTTTGTCAGAAACCTTACTCTGCAGATGCCCTTTATGGAGACCAGTTTGTGGCTTTTTTTTAAGTACGGAAAGTGGATATATAGGGAAGGAGGTAAAAAGGGAGAAAGCAGGCATTGGATGCACTTTAGGATAACTTAAGAAAGTTGTGCTGGAGGTAAGAGAGAATGGGTAATTTTTGAGGGGTAGATCTCCTTTTTTCTGGGGGGGGGAGAAATATATATATATATATATATATATATATATATATATATATATATATATATATATATATATGGGTCTACTTCGTGCCATTTAAATGGAAATCGCCATACAGCATGGAATGGTATATTTACCATTTTCCTCACTGTAGTGCGATTTCGAAGTTGGTATATTTAATTATCAGGGGGTGTGGGGAAAGCAGGGGATCCGTTTTAAAATGTCAATCTTATGGTGTCAGCCATGAGACATTCAAAGTTTTGAAACTTTGAAATTTAGAAGTAGACCCATACATACATATATATTTATATATATATATGTATGTGCGTGTGTGTGTGTGTGTGTGTGTGTGTGTATATATATATATATATATATATATATATGAAACAGAATCTGTGGAAGGAGGAAGGGTAAGGAATGAAGGTTAGGGAAGTGATAAGGGTATTGATAATAAACATATAACCGCAGACAAAAAAAACAGAAGACAGACAAACTTATAGTGATGAGGAGGAGTTGTGGAAATGCACAAAGCGTGGGTATATGACACATAAAGGCAGATGTACAGATAATGGAGGATGGAGGGACACAAGACCACTGCTGCTGTCACCCCTACCTTGAGACCCTCATACACAGCCTTGCTTAGAAGGGCCTAGGCAGGCAAAACTTGATGTTGGGGGGGGGGGGGGTCAAGGCCTCTAGTGACTTGGTGGCTAAAACAGACTGGGTTAGCAAGTCTTGCACCTACTGCAGGAGGCTTTGAAACAGGACCCACCAGCTATATATACAGACCTTTCAACTGCAGCCTCCAGTGCCCTCCACCAGTTTTTGCAGCTTGGCCTGATGTCAGTCAAGGCTGTTTCACCATGAGCTGCCCACAGGGGAGAAGTTACCACTCTTACCGTGTGAAGCAGGCACATGGACACATTATCTTAAACTGTCTTGTATCATACCAGTAAATGTTATACATATTTTAAATATTGCAATGTAGTACTTTAATAGTAACACTTTATTGAAAAATATAGTAATAAATGGCTAAATGAGGCTCAGATCTGGCAGTAGTTCATATTTCTGTCACAACTGTGAATGAAACTACAAGACTAACATCCCATACAGGGTTCAAAATGCAAATAGCAGGCCTTTACAAGTAATTCTGCTTACGGGAATACAAGGGCAATATAATGTATAAACAATGTTAAGATCTTGCAGTAATTCCCAATCTTCCCATAACTGCAAATGGAGCTACAAGAATAAGGTCACAGAACAAACTAATATAGTGCAAACAGGTAACATTTGGGGGAAATTATGGAAATCCCCCGCCGAAAAGTAGACAAAAGCAGTATTATCACATGTGTTAGTATAAGTGCAACTTAAAATATTTAAGCAGAATTGAAATAATAGCTTTCTTATTCAGACAAAAGCAGTATTACCATATGGGTCTATATACGTGCAACTTAAAATATTTAAGCAGAATTGAAATAATAACTTTTTTATTCCATTTTTGATGAAAAGCTTGTTTATCACAGTTCTGGGCTTTCCATACCTCTTTCAGTCTTGAATAAAGACCTTAGATGACCAATGCTGTGTGCTGGTTATAGCAGACTAGCTAAAGAGGGATCTAATCAAATAAAGCCAATATTAGAGCTCTGTGACTTCAGATCCTTTTAGTAAGTCACAGTTCTTTTAGTCCTATGATTCTGAGTTACAGGTCAGTGTATACATCCTCTCACTCTGAAGGAGGTATGAGCCTCCGCAAAATTTATAGGTTCATAGGTTCATACTAGGCTATCTGCCCTAGGGCATTTATAAGCCTAGCCAGAGTGTGTTTGGCTTTCGCCACCCAATTTAAATTAATTTTGCTATGCCCTTTTTCGAGGTTAGTATACTGTGCCTGTCTAACAGTGACACAGAAGTGATACCCAGGGTAAACCTACGATCTCCCATCCACTCATCAAGATTCCTCTTCAAGAGAGTCAATGAGGGACTCTGCCTAACCTGGACTGGGATTTTATTCCAGAGTGAAGGGAGCCTCTGGGTTATGAATCTGTCCCTCCAGCATGTCCTATTTATTTCAGTGCTGAGGTTCAAGTCTCTCGAGCGCATAGCTCCATGGGATTTGGATTTTCTGAGGTGCAGCATGTCCATTAATTCCGGGTTGGACATGGTTTTATACATCAGGCACAGATCGCCTCTGAGCAGGCAGTATGCCACTGAGTAGAGCTGGAGTTTCTTTAACCGGGCAGCATATGGCATCTGTTTGAGCCCTATGATCCTCTTGGTGAGGTACTTTTGGGGTCTTTCCAGTTGCTGCAGGTGTCTGGTAAGGTACATCCCAAAAGAGGCATTGTACTCAATTATGGGCCTGATGAGGGATGAGTAAAGAGGCACGATGACCTCCCCTGATCTAGATGTGAATCCCTTCATGATTAGGTGGGCTATATAAAATGTTTTTCTAACCACTTTGGCCACGTGGTTGTCAAATGAGAGATTGTTATCAACTTGGGTCCCCAGGTCCCTAATTACTTCTTCTGTACTTAATGGATTACCACCTATGTGGTAATTTGTGGGCACTTTGTTTTTGCCAAAGGGGGTGACTATACACTTTTTGGCGTTTAGCTTGAGGCCATGGCTCTGGCACCAGTTGTCTGTTTTTATGAGGCCCTTTTGGAGGATGCTTGTGTTGGCTGGAGAGTCGATTATGGCACCCAGTTTGCAGTCATCTGCGAACTTAGTCAGCCACAGTCCCTCCGTGTCGGCCTGTACCTCCGAGAAATATATACCGAACAAGAGAGGTCCCAGGACTGAGCCTTGGGGGACGCCACTTGTAACTGGTTTGGAGTCTGACATGGCTCCAGCAATTCTAACCATGTGGGTTCTGTCCTTGAGCCAGTTTTCAACCCATCTAGTGACACAGGGGTTTATATTTAAGCTGGTGAGCTTATCTATAATGCCCGAGTGTGGTATTGTATCGAAGGCCTTTGCGAGGTCCAGGTAGGCTGTGTGGACCACCTTCCCCTTGTCAATGGCCTTGGTGACTGTTTCAAAGAAATCAACCAGGTTTAAGAGGCAGGATCTGCCCTTAACAAAGCTGAACTGGGTAGGATCCAGTGTCTGTAGGTCCCCAATATCTTTATTTATGAGGTCCATGATGATCCTTTCCATACCTTTGCAGACCAAGCTAGTCAGGCTTATGAGGCGATAGTTTCCAGGATCCGTTGAGGCACCACCTTTGTGGAGAGGGACCACTGTTGCTGTACACCACTCTTTGGGTACATATCCTGTAGTAAGGCTGAGATTGAACAGTAGTTTTATGTTTGGGTTTAGCTCTTCTTGGAGTTCATGTAGGATGCAGCCCGGGACACCGTCTGGTCCCATTGATGCTGTGTTTTTTGCTTTGGAGAGGGCAGCTCTAACCTGACCATCTGAGATGTCAGGGGGGCAGAACTCTGCTGGGATCAATATTTGCCCTTTTGGTGGGGAGGTGGGGGAGAAGTTTGCACTGAACCTGCCAGCTAGGATGTTGGCAATGTCTGTGGGTTCAGTGTATTTTTTGTCATTTTGGACTAATTCTGAGCATATCTGGGAATTCCCACCCAGGTTCCTAACATAACTAAAGAAAGCCTTGTGATTATCCTTAGTGTCCTGTGCAATTTTTCTCTCGAAGCTGGCCTTAGACGATTTTATGAGTACCCGTAGTTTTTTGCTTATACTGATCAGAGATGCCTTCCCTTTTTGGGATTTTGCTCTATCATGTAGTAGCTTCCTCCTTCTATTGTATAGTTTGTTTATGGCTGGGGTCCACCAGACAGGACGCCTACCTTTGGAGGATTGGGTCTTGGTTTTATTTGGGATTGCATGATCCATGCATTCCTGAAGGTGTTCATAGAATGCGTTTATAAAGGATTCTGCGGTCTGGGATATTTTTCACAGGCCCGGGGGCTTTGAAGGATTCCACCTCAGTTTTGAGGAGTGTGAAATTTGCTTTAGAGAAGTTTTTCACTGTAGTTTTCAGGGCAGGGGGTGGAGTCGGGATGTGAATATCCAGTGAGATTAGTTTATGGTCTGATCTTACCAGTGAGGGATACACTTCTGGTCTGGAGCATAGAGTCCCCATGTTGGTGATGATCAGGTCCAGTATGTTTTCCCCTCTTGTGGGAGTGGTAACAAGTTGTTCCATAGCATTTGAGTTTATAAATTCTAGGAACCTTTGGGCTAGGGTGTTGGAGCTAGAGTAATGCTCCCAGTCTATGTTTGGGTAGTTGAAGTCGCCCAATATAATGGTGTTTGGAGAGACCTTTATATTTTCCAGTGTTCTCAGGAAGGCCGAATGGGGTTCCTGGGTTTGGAAGGGTGGTCTGTAGCAGGCTATAAACTGGAAGGCAGTTTTACCCACTGTTAGTTGCACATGGATAGTCTCTGATGCTTCGTGCTGTCCCACCAACCTGGAGGTGTGGGTATCTTTGATGAATATTGATACTCCCCCTCCTTTTGTAGTACGGTCCAAGTTTTGGGGCCGAAAAGCATGGTATGAGGTATAACCTGGTAGTGCTGGGGTACTCTCGGGAGCCTTGAGCCAGGTTTCTGTTACTGCACAGATATCAATGTTCTCCATGCTAAGGAGAGTTTCGAGTGCGTGCATATTGAGGTTTGGACTTCTGGCATTGAGCAGCATTACAGTTAGTTTCTTATCCCTTGTGATACCTATGGAGGTGGGTTTGTCTTTTGAGCCTTGCCTAAAAAAGGCACTATGGGGCTAGCAAGAGCCTTTGCCAATATCCGAAAGCCCAGGGGTGACAGGTGCAAGCTGTCCCTAGCGAAGCATCGTGGCTTGTCGAGCATGTCATCCCAGGCTGACAGGTATTGGATCCCCTTTGAATAACACCAATACTTAAGCCAATTGTTGAAACTGATCATCTTGTCTTCATATTGTGGCATCATTCTTGGTGAGGGTAAGATGCTACTCAAGGTCAGGGTCATACCGGCCTGGGCTACATGCTCAGAGAGCTCCTCTATGTCTCTTTTCATGTAGTCCAGGGAGGTACATCTCAGGTCATTCACACCAGCATGGACAATGACTGAGTCATATTTGTACTTGCCTTGGAGTGACCTGAGTGCTTGTGTTATGTGGCGGATCCTAGCACCCGACAGGCAGCTCACCATGACCTTCTCCTTGTTCAGCCTGGTGAGCGGACGCCAGTGTGCCTGACGATAGAGTCACCTATTACAAGTGTATCAGGTGTGTTGTTTAGCCTTAAGGGCTGTGACTGTTTGGCACACTGGCTTTGTGAGCTATGTGTTGCACGAGTTTTGTTTTGCGGTAGCGGTTGCTTGGGTGTCTGCTTTGGAGGTCTCTGCTGCTTAGGCAGATTTTTATTTAGAGCCTCCGAGTATGTTTTTGTGTGTTTATGTGTTTGGTTTGCTGTCGTGGTAGGTCTATGTGAGATTGGAATTGTAGTGAGTGTGGTTTCCTTCTCCTCCTGACTGGTTTCGCCAGTACTGAGTTGAAAGAGCTTAGCCTCCAGTATGGCTATATGGTTGCATCTCTCACATGTGTTGGAATTTGTTGGGAAGAGGAGAGGGTTGTCTGTGTACATGAGGCAGTTGTAACATTGCCTCAAGATTCCGAGATTCACCAGCTGGACCGGAGAGGAGATGACAACTGACCTTTGGACATGCTAGAATAGTATTGGGAATTCCTTTATAATTGAAACAAAAGGGCCAATGGGTTACGAGGTACTCAAGGGGAGTTTGTGAGGGTGTAGTGCTTTTAATATTTTAGTGCTGACTTATATAATTGCTTTAGTGAGCAAGTGCCAGGTAACTTAAATGCAATGTGTTTCAGGTAACTTAAATGCAAAAACGACAAACAGTAACTTTCTTTCAAGTGAAACAAGGAAATAAATACAGTAAGCAATGCAGATATCACTAGGGATCCACAGAAGCGCTGAAAAGCCGCATTTTAGGTGGAATTAGCGTTTCAGGGAAATAACAAGCAAACAAACAAGCAGCATACAAATAAAGCTAGATTCAGCCGGCCTGGATCTTGTCTATGCTACAGCAAACAAGGTGTACCAATTTCAGTAAGAAACAGTTCAAATATGCAGGCACTATAAGCCTTTAACCAGAAATTCACAGCTCAGAAGGGCAGAGTCCAGCCTCTCCTCCCACAAGAGTACAGACCACGAACCTTCTTAATGTAAAATAACTGGCCTGAAGCCCAAGTGCTTAAACCAGAACTAATACACTTTTAGAATAACAGACACTGAGCCCTCAATCAGCAGTTCACAACTTAGAAGGATGTAAGCTACCTGTCCTGCCACCACAGTGCAGGCCACAAACCTTCCTAATGTAAAACAACTGGTCTGAAGCCCAAGTGCTTAATCCAAAAGACTTAGAATGATAGCAACACTTTAATCAAGTTACTACCAAGCAGTAATAAATACAATTGAATACTTTAAAGAATGCCTGGCTTAGTGCTCAAGTATATTTGCAGAACACTAAGACAACAGATATCTAAGCAACAATTTAGCTCTATAATACAGAATAATGCAGAAAAATATACTCAGCTCTATATATCTGCAGAAAGTCTTGTAAGGCTGTTCCACTTTAAATGCAGACTGCTGCTATTAATAGTTCAAATTAAGGGAACCTTGAGTTAACAACACACAAGCAATAGAAACCACAATGAGGGGGCCGGGGAAGAAAGTTTCAACAGAGATGTGAGGAATCAGAGTGCAAATTATAAAACACAAAAAATATATACTGATCTCTGTATATTTGCAGAACACTAAGACAACAGATATCTAAGCAACAATTTAGCTCTATAATACAGGTATGCATTCATAGGACTGCATCCATATTTAATGACCTTATCAGATGCAAACACAGTGAAAGTTTTAAAGCATGAAGAGAAGAAATCTAAGAAGTCATCTTTGCTTAGTTTAGCAGAAGCATTTCAGAAAATTGTAGGAACTGAAATCAAAACAGAAGTGGACAAAAATCAGTCAACAAATGAAAGTACCAAAAAACAAAAAAAAAATACAAAAAGAAAAAATAGAAAGTCCATAAATATAGTGGCAAGTATAGGAAACCCCTAGAACAACCATGTTTTTTAAACACCTTTATTGAATTATCACTTGTGAAGTAGGCAAATTTACATTTATATAAAAACAATCAAACCATTATTAAAAGTTTACATTTACAAGCATTATACATCAGGTATAATCTTATATATCATATAATCTAAGTAACATTATATGCAGACTGCCTTCTCTTAAACCTCATTCCTCCTCCAAACCTCTTTTCTGCATGAATTGTTCCAAAAATTTCTTTTTTGTTTTTAAGTACTGGTCTTTTGCTTCAGACCCCCCTGTTTATTTCTCTTTGCCTATACTCTGATATCAACCCTTGATAGGGAAGGCAATACAAATAAATTCTTGGCCTCTTTCCATTCTATAACCTTTCCCTTTCTAATTATTTGCTCCCAATACCTTGGTTCCAAAGAACAACCACATGTTGACCATGATTTGATAAAGAAAAGGTTAAAGAGAGGTGAATTTCAACCAAAAGATGAAAGGTTGATAATGGCAGCCAAACACAATGGTCTATAAGCATCTTGCTTTATGTATTTAAGTTTTCAGTCAAGAATAAAGGAGTTTCATGCAGTCTGTAAAGAAAACCTCTGGAATTTCACCTGAAAATTTCTTAATGAGGTCAGCCAGCCCAACCAAAAATAAATAAATAAATAAATCCTTCCCATATGTATTTGATACATTGCAGTTCTTTCTACAGAAATCTTGACCATTAAGTAGAAATATGGCAAATGACTACAAGGTAGTAGCTACGAATAGCTTTGCATTATTTGGCGAGAAGAGAGTAACTTTATCTAGACTGTGGGAAGGTAAAGTCGATGTTGTCAGTGTTTATTTATATCATTTCCTTGTGTTTTCATCAGAAACTGAGCTTCTTTCTTTCTTTCATTTAATTCATTCATTATTTTATTTTGCCTTCCATGTTTCTCTCCCAAAAATTCACTTATGTCTTCTAAAGGGGGTTTGTGTTATGTTAGCATATAAACTAGGTATACCATTTTGATAAATGTGGATGTATTTGTGAAATTCTGTGTTAAGTGTCAGGACAAATGGAATAATAATTTCATATTAAGCAGATGCAAAGTATACTTCCTCTAGCACAGGAAAAGCAGCAGTATAAGGTTTGATATGAAAGCATATGCGCTGTATTTGGGGACAGAGCAAGTGATGCTCTAGGAATAATGCAAGCTAGTCATTTGGAGAAGATGTGCATCTAGAATATGCCACTTTTTAAGAGGACTCGGAATTGGCATGAATATATATATGAGCTAGGGAACTGGTCATTCGGTGAAAACATGAATCTGGAATATACCACTTTTTAAGAATGATCAGAGCTGGCATGGATATTTCCTAGGGGATGGAAAATACTGCTGAAAGTCAGCAGCACTAGCTGTAAAAGGGGTAGTGACTGCAGTAGATCACATTTATATGAAGTAAGCTAATGGAATAGGCACGGTGCCACAACAGAGTGACAATATTTGGCAAGAAGCTAAAAACAAAAATAGAAACAAGCTAAAGTGACCTTGCAGAATTTGTTCAATTGCAAACTTCTTCACAGTGGTAAGTTAGATAGACTGGATGTATTAAAGCCTATCATTCACATAATGCAAAGCAGATATTGGACAATGTCTGAGGGTGACTTGAAAATGATGACATAGTATTCATGGGCATCTAAAGTAACCTCTATAAGCAGATAATAAACCATGAAAAGGGTATGCATAATACAGATAATACCAAATGGCCAAAGATGTTATAAGATACAAGCCCAATGAAAGACTGCCTTATAATCCCCTGGTGTGTGGTAATATTAGCACTATGCACATCCCTAACTCCCTTACTGTGCTTTTAAAATGAGCATCTGCACTCTTTTGCTGTTTAAATTTTATGTTCACTAATTTATATATGATAATTATATGTTCTGTACACTATTTTAATGTAAAGTAGTTCCTGTGTCCATTTTAACTAATTAATTGTTGTGCAGTATTATAAATTATGTAGAATTTCAATATGAAATGTTTGGGTTAGTCATTTTGGGGGTCTTTCTGTCAAACTGTTATGTTCAATTGTGCAATTGTTGTTTCAATATAATTTTTGTAAATTACATTTTGGATTTGAGGTGCATAAACTCATGTTCACTAATTTATATATGATAATTATATGTTCTGTACACTATTTTAATGTAAAGTAGTTCCTGTGTCCATTTTAACTAATTAATTGTTGTGCAGTATTATAAATTATGTAGAATTTCAATATGAAATGTTTGGGTTAGTCATTTTGGGGGTCTTTCTGTCAAACTGTTATGTTCAATTGTGCAATTGTTGTTTCAATATAATTTTTGTAAATTACATTTTGGATTTGAGGTGCATAAACTCAGTGGCATAGTTTAGGTGATTGAGATCCACAGATGGTATGTTGAAAACAAAATGCTAAGATTTAGCAGAGTTATGGGCATTTGGTGACAATGTTTAAAAAATACTTACTCATATTTTTATTGGCTCTTTAGCACAATCATTATGCTTACACTTTTTAAAGGTAATTTCAACTTTTGTTTTGTTTTGTTGAAGGAAAACTCCTCATCAGGACTTGTTTTTTGCAGTTATCACATCTTTGCATTCTGGACTATTTTATGCATCAAAATTGGGTCTATTTTATATATTCGAATGCTTAATTGTTCGAATCACTAAAGATCAAACTTTAGTGATCGAACAATTAAATGTTCGAATATATTAAAAATAAATATTTACCAAAAAAAAAGTAAAAGTAAAGGGTGTAAGCAGGGGGGAAAGCCCTCCTGCACTCCCCACACCCCCCACTACTTAAATATACCAACTTCGAGATCGCACTTCAGTGTGCTACAGTGCAGAAATGGAAAATTTCCCATTTCCTACACTGTAGCGTGATCTTGGAGTTGGTATATTTAAGTAGCTGGGGGTCTGCAGGGGGGCTTGCCCCCTGCTTACACCCTTTAGGGTTTTTCATTAGTTTTTTTTTTTCAATTTTTTAAAATATTCAAACATTTAAATGTTCAATCTTTAGTGATTCGAACATTTAAACGTTCAAATATATAAAATAGACCCTCAAAATCAAGGTATTTGTTTCTTGCTATATTTTAATGTGTTTTATCAGAAAATGCCTGTCATGATGCCTGCATTTCAAGTGTCCTTTATAGAAGTCATGCTAGATATAAGGAAAGGGTGTGTTTTCCACCTGTTTAGAAACAGTGGCAGTACTGAGTCACAGTCATCTTACACAGTTTTTGGATCGTGAATATTTCTCTCTTTTTTCCTGAATTGCCGTTAATGGCATTACTGTGATAGCTGCTATAATTTATTCACAGTAGTTTTAAATTTTCAACAACAATAAGTAGCTACACTGCAGGGTATTATATGGCTGCCAGTTTGTAATCCTTAAAATGCCACCCCCCCCCCCCCACACACACACATCTATTCCTGTGACGCCAAACTGTCAATGTAAACCAAGAGCTGTAACCGACAGTTACTTTAAAAAAATCGGTAAGACATTTGCAGACTATTGCTATTCTCCAGTAGCTTCAGTGAGACTAAGCATATTTTTTATCCTGCGTATTGTAGAACTGTGTTGTATTTGATTAAAAGTATTTTACTTTTATAACTCTTGCCATGTTATCTCTCCCCTCACAATGCAGCACAGCACTGCTTTAAAACAGGTGCAGCCTTTTGTTCCAGAATCTGTATTGTCATTTTCAGTTTTTGCTGTGGCACAAATGTGTTCATGCATTACATTTTCCTACTTCTGTTGTTGCTGTATTGCTACTCCCTTGAGCTGTTACACTGTAATACACTAACACTTCATCAAAGCCATAATCCAGGAGTGTGGCTAATGTTTTATTTTATGTATTGTGCATAAGGCTAAAAAGCTACTCGGGACTTCTGGTATGGAGCCTTATAGATAATTAGCACCATTTTAGCTCCCTGTTTCCATGATGTTGTCTAATGCAATTTACCATTTTGAGCATTAAAACAGAATGCATCTGCTAATTTGTTATATTTAAGTACATAAATACCATATGGAAAGAAAATAACTGCAAAAAAATCAACCATAAAAAAGAAAAAGGAATACAAATGCCATGATACTGTTTCAGACTCACACCACATGGCTGATACACAGATATCCAGGAAAACTATTCCTGCTGAATACATCAAGGAAACTCTTTGACCTTTAATGAACGATTTTAAGAATTGGGTAAAGATGAAAGATTACATGCTCTCGAATAATAAGATGGTAGAAAGGGCAGAAACACCATGCTGTCTAACCACTTGGATTCAGACCACTGACTTAATGAAGATGCTGTTAATCTAAAATTAAAACTGTCTGCGATGGAAGCCCAACAAGAGGGCTTACAAGAAAAGCTAACAGAACTAGAAAACAGACCAATGAAGGAGAATCTGCAGATTGTACAGATCCCTGACAAATCAGAAGGGAGTAATTCTTTAGCCTATATGAAAAATATTTCCTTATTGTAATTACGCGACTCATAAGAGTAAGCCCTGGCATTATGAAAAAAAGTCCAAAAATACATGCGTGCAGTAAATTTCTAACATTAATGCTATGCTTTAAAGTTGTATTTTGCAGGAGGAAGCCATAATGTATCCCAGATACACCACAAACTTACATATACCATCTCTGAGATCACCATACCTCTGATAAAAGGTAATATTCCAAGTAACAGCAATATCAGACTTAATATATGTAAGTCAATTTTTTTGGTCATTCAGTTTTACTATTCCAGGACTTGCACTAAAGAGTCTTAGACTATCAAATAGTTACTGAAGAAACACCTGCATGAATGGACAAGACTTTCAATGTAAGTACTGCTGTTGGAGAGAGGCCATAGGGTATTTGTACCTAGAAGAGCGATGGAGAGAGGGCAACCTTGAGAAATTCTGGAAAAATTACAATAATACCAGCTGAAAAAATTACTCTTCAAGTTGCTGTGGCTTTGGGATAATAAGTAAAGCTGGAAAAGTCTGAGTTTATGCTGGCAATGACTACTCCGTGGCAACTAGAAGAAGGAATCAGTTTATCCCTGCTTTGAGATGATTCAGAGAAAAGAGACTGTACTTCAAACACCTATGTGTAGTATATTTTGCATTGTTTTATCTAGGTGGCATCAAAAACTATTTAGATTCTATAGCTGCACTTGAGGCCCTGAAAAAATATCAGTCAGGGAGCACAAGCAAACCAATGGTCTCATGACACCCACAAAACCTGTACAGCAATCCAGCAAATCCATCTACAAAAGGTGTCATTAAAACCCTTTCCTGTATTTAAGTGGAAAGTTGAAACTAAGCAAATGCCATTCCTTTCTTCTGCAAGTAAATTAAGAACTATTGATCACAATAATGGGTTGTAACTGCAGCGATTGGCAGGTAATTCCCTAGAATGAAACAATTTATTATGAAGTCCAGTATAAAAATAGTCTTCAAAACAGCTTTAAAAGAACGTTTAAAAATTAATGTGCATGAATTAATTTGTTGCAAAACTAGTTTACTTCCTCCTAAGCTATCTTTATCTCATGTGAATATAAATCTGCAATTGTCATAGTGAGTGTTCACTAGAGGGGTTGTTTTGAAGTGTAACACATAATGAAGAGGAGGGACTAGCAGGAAAATACTTTTGACTAATTGGTTGGAGAAGAGGAATCCCAAGAGCGAAAAAGTATTGCCACCAAACTGTTTCACCTGCTTGGATCTGTCAAGACTCAAACATCCCCGAGCTATTTTTGATTCAGTTAAGGCCATAGTTGCTCAATTAAAGAAGTGTGAATATTTTATGATAGTTTATTGGACAGGTAAAATGTATTGCCAAATTACCTCTCCATTCTAGGCAGGGATAGTAAGCAATGTGAACTGATGAACTGATACTGTACTTTTCACTTTAGCAGCTCTAAACTGTTAAGGTAACAAATGCAAGAAAGTTGAATACATAAACTGAAAGCCCTCAATTTTTCATGTCAACTGTCCTATGCTGGATGATAGCTGTGCAATATATTCCATGAAAGTTACTGGTGTAAGAAAGCAGTTTATACAATGACCCCCCATTAATATTCCAAAACGTGCATGCTGATTGGTCAGTGTGCACGGTGTAAATCAAAGACTTATACTAATGGAAAAAGGTCCAGTCGCCCGGACTTTTTCCATTAGTATAAGTCTTTTTTTTGGGGGGGGGGACAGCAACGGAGAACGGAAGAGCTCCGTTGCTGTTATCTCGCTATGTTAAATGAGTTTAACATAGCGAGATATCTTAAAAAAAAGCAACAGAGATCTTCCTTTCTCTGTTGCTTTTTTAAAGCTGTCCCGCCATGTTTAATGAGTTTAACATAGCGAAACAGCTTTTAAAAAAGCAATGGAGAAAGGAAAATCTCCGTTGCTTTTTTTAAGGCTATCTCGCTATGTTAAACTGTTTTAACATAGCGAGACAAGTTTTTAAAAGCAAGAAAGATCTTCCTTTCTCCATTGCTTCCACACACACAGTTCTGATGTACTGCGTAACCATATGCATGCGCAGTACATCAGAACTGCCGCAGAATACTGAACATCTGCGGAAGGGCAGCAAGGAGGCATTATACAATACCGTTATTTAAGAAAAGTATTTTTTTTCTTAAATAATGTCATTGTAATAATAGCAATAACCCACGTCTGGGTGTGGTTAATGCTGGATTTACCCACGGTTGTCCTTGTTTGGCCACTCGGGCTTCGCCCTTGTGACCAAACCACACCAACCATGGGTATATCCAGCATTACCCACACCCAGGCGTGGGTTATTGCTTAATAACTGTCTGGAGGTGTGTGTGTGTGTGTGTGTGTGTGTGTGTGTGTGTGTGTGTGTGTGTGTGTGTGTGTGTGCCTGTGTGTGTGTGTGTGTGTGTATGTGTGTGTGTGTGTGTGTGTGTGTGTGTGTGTGTGTGTGTGTGTGTGTGTGTGTGTGTGTGTGTGTGTGTGTGTGTGTGTGTGTGCATGTATGTAATGTGTGTGTGTGTGTGTGTGTGTGTGTGTGTGTGTGTGTGTGTGTGTGTGTGTGTGTGTGTGTGTGTGTATCTGTGTGTGTAGGTGTGCTGAGAAGACTAATGGTTTTTGCTTTTCATTTAACACAGCACAGCTAAGTAAGTGGTGTGAATTATTTTACGTTCTATAATACTGCCTCATTAGCATTCTAAAACCACATATTCTAATTGGATAGCCCAATCAGAGTGTGCATTGTAAATCAAGCATATCCTGATAGAAACAAGTCCGACCACTAAGGTATCATAGAGTGGATGAACTTTCCTTTGGAATACACTAAGCAAAGTCCTCTTTGAATATTTTAAGAGAAACAAACCAAAATAAGAGAAAAATCATGATGTTCTGCTAAATTTTGGACTGTTCAAAGGTATACTTAATGGTACAAGGATCGATTATACTTCTAGAACACAATTTGTGAGAGATGCAATTACATTAGGAAGCTACAGTCTATGCTCTCTCCCTCTCAAGCCAGTATATCAAGCACCGAAAAGGTCGTCAACATAATCACTACACATCAAACACCACCCATACCTACACAGCACACACCCACATATGCAGAGGTCCTCAACATAAACATACCCAAACAAAGGAGACCTCCGAGACAAAAAGACACATGATCTCCACAGCCCTCCACACCACATACCATGTATAGTCCATACACCTGTGTCTCACAGCCAGTAAGGCTTCACCATAAACCCAACATATTAGTCATAGGAAACTCAATTTTTAGACACAAAGATATGCCTCTCACCAGGCTGGATAAGGAGAAAGTCACGGTTAGTTGTCTGTCAGGTGCCAGAATCTGCCAAATCACATACACACTCAAGTCTCTCAACAACAAGTACTGTTATGACTCTGTCATAGTCCATGTTGGTGTGAATGACTTGAGATGTACCTCCCTGGACTGTATGAAGAGAGACATGATTGAGCTCTCTGATTACGTGTCCCAGGCAGGCATGTCCCTAGCCTTAAGTGGCATTCTACCATCCCCCAGAATGATGCCTCAATACAAACAGAAAATGATTGAGTTTAACAATTGGCTTTGGCTTAGTTTCTGGTGTCATTTCAGGGGGATCCAGTACCTGACAACCTGGAAAGATATGAATGACAGACCACAATGCTTTGCCAGAGGTGGCCCGAATCTGTCTCACCTGGGCTTCAGGCTTTTGCCAAAGCCTCTTACCTCCTCCATAGTGCTTTTTTTAGGAAAAATGATGAGGTTAAAACTACCAACATAAAAATTTCAACAAAACACAAATTAAAGGTCATGCTGCTAAATGCTAGCAGTCTAAACAAGAAACTGCACCATTACAAGCATTCTTAACCCTGGAAAATGCTGACATCTGTTTAGTCACAGAAACCTAGTTCAAAGCTGCAAACAGCACCCCAGGATTACCTGGTTACTCATCATATCATACATTCAGACCCTAAACTGTGGGCAGTAAAGCCAAAAGAGGTGGAGTTTCAATATATATTAAAGACATACACACCTCCAGGCTGGTCAAACAGTATGATACACAGGAGACACTCCAGGTGCAGTTAACCATTGACAAGACCCCTATTCAAATCATAGCTAGCTACTGGCCCCCAAGTCTGACTCAAGATGCCCAATCCATCTATCTGGACCTGTTCGAGTCTATCAAGATTCAACCCTTTACCCTGATCCTGGGTGACTTTAACTACCCAAACATAGACTGGAAGAACTACTTATGCCAGATCACAAATGCCCAGAGATTCCTTGAGTTTGTCAATGCAAATGCCTTGGAACAGCTAGTCGATACCCCCACAAGAGGTGATAATATTTTGGACTTGGTATTAACCAACATGAGTAACCACTGCAGCATCCCTACAGTATTACCCTCACAGGTAAGACCCGACCATAAAGCAGTCACTTTTGAAGTCACCATCTCCCCCAACCCCCCCCCCCCAGCTAGGCTCAGACATAAAAACTTCTCCAAAGCTGATTACAGCCTCCTGAGGGATGGTAGAAACAGCTTCACAGCCCCTCCCGCTCTGTAGGAACTGGCACCAATATCCAAAACTATTCTAAAGCACTATACAAGCATTTATATAGATGCATGGAATCAGGAATACCCAACAGGACTAAATCATCCTCTGCAAGGAAGAGTAAACCTGTCTAGTGGACATCTGAAATAAATAAACTCTATAACAAAAGGAAAAAAATTGGTGTCCAACACCAAGAAGGAGCAGGTGCCCAATTGGAAGCAATGTCTCCTTAGCCTGAACAAGCAAATAAGAGCAATAGTGAAATCTTCCAAAGGAAACTTCAAGTCCAAATTGGCCACATCTACTAGAGACAATCATAAGGCCTTCTTCACATATGTCCGCAACCTCAAAGGAAGCACCCAGATCTGTTCAGAACTGGTGGTCAAGGACACCATGTATAAAAATGCCGTACAGATAGCAAACTTGCTGGCTGACAGATTCAGCAAAAATTTCACCCCTCTGTCCCCCCATTAGTAAATCAGGACATCCCCAGTACCAGCCCCCTTCCCCTTATATCTAGGGAACAGGTCATCACTGCTCTCTCAAAGGCAAAAAATACAGCCTCCATGGGACCTGATAACATCCCAGGCTGCATCCTTCATGAACTCAGGCAGGAACTTGCAGCACCATTAGGCACCCTATTCAACCAAAGCCTGAATACTGGCTTCATCCCAACTGAGTGGAGGCCAGCGACTGTCATCCCTTTGCACAAAGGTGGAGCATCCACCGATCTGGGAAATTATAGACCCATCAGCCTAAGTAGCCTGATCTGCAAGGCCATGGTTTGGATTATTATGGACCTCATTAACAAGGACATTGGCAGCCTCCAAATGCTCGATCCCACACAGTTTGGCTTTGTCAAGGGGAGGTCATGTCTGTTAAATTTGGTTGACTTTGAGACAGCCACCAAAGCCATGGATGAGGGGAAGATGGTACACACCACCTACCTTGATCTAGGCCAAAGCCTTTGACACTATTCCCCACTTGGGCATAACAGACAAACTCTCTCAACTAGGCATCAATCCATATGTTATAAGATGGGTAGCAAACTGGCTCACTAGTAGAACCCACCTAGTCAAAAAAGGGGAAGTCACCTCAAGCAGTAGACCTGTAACAAGCAGTGTACTCCAGGGTTCGGTCTTGGGCCCTCTGTTATTTGGGATATACTTTTCTGAGGTACAGGCCAAAACCAGTAAGCTATGGCTGACCAAGTTTGCAGATGACTGCAAGCTGAGTGCTGTCACCAGTTACCCTTGTTATGTGGACATCCTCCAAGAGAGTCTCACTCAGACAAATGACTGGTGCCAGAAACATGGCCTCAAGCTGAATACCAAAAAATGTATAATCATCCCCTTTGGGGAGCGTGACATCCCCACAAATTATCACATTAATAACAATGTCCTAAGCACGTAATCAGTTGTGAGGGATTTGGTCACCCAGGTTGAGAGCAACCTGACTTTTGACCAGCGTGTTGCTTCCATTGTATGGAAAGTCTTCTACGTGGCCCACCTCATAAGTAAGTTTATCTCATCCAGGGACAAAGAGGTCATAACATCCTTGTATTCTTCCCTTATAAGGCCCATTACTGAGTACAAAACCCCTTTCAACTTTGAATTCACTGTACCTTGCAAAGCACATCCAGCAGTTAGAGAGACCACAGATGTTCATCACCAGGTGAATCCAGGGCCTCAAACATCTACCATACACAGATAGGCTAAAAGCCCTATCCTTCTACTCAGTTTCATACAGACTTCTCAGAGGTGACCCCTGTCTGGCATACAAGGCAATCATGGACTCCACCTTGATGGGTCTGCTGCATATCCGTAAGTTAAGCTCCACTCGAGTAACCCGCACATGCGGCGTCAACCTTGTCTGTGCCATCAACAGGACTTGCTGGCAGGACAGATTTGTGTCCCAGAGACTCCCCCATCTGTGGAATAGACTTCCTCTCCATGTCAAGCAGAGTACCTCTTTACCCCTTTTTAAGCGCAACCTGGATAACTGGATGGGAAACAGAAAATACACCCCTGGGATTCCATCCGTGTCCCTGCTCGACAGAGGTATTGGGTGCTGACTTGTCTAAACATGGGCTAAACTCTTGACTAGGCTTATAAGGTCCTTAGGGCCAATAGCCTAGTAACTTCCTATGATCCTATGATCCTATGATCATATTAATCTTACCTCTCAAGTGTCCAGACTTTAGCAAAACATCCCTCATTTTCCTCATAGTTTTTTTGCCCTGACCCTTGTAAAATTTTACATTTTTGATAAATCATTGATGATTCTTGTAAAGCAAAACATTAGTGATTCACCAAAAAAAAATGAGACCAAGACAGATAGGCAATCCACTATGGGAATACTCGCTTCTTCAGTGCCGCCTTTGAACTGCGCAGATGTACTGTGCAAGCACTCATGCCCAGTACATCAGGAAACAGTGTATGAGACAGAAGAACACTACAATACCATTATACAATGACATTATTTAAGAAATGTAATACATTTTTTCTTAAATAATGTCATTGTATAATAGCAATAAACCACTACTAGATGAGGGCATCACTGGATTTACCTGTAGTTGGTTTTGTTTGGTTTACAATTAGATTTGTGAACTGCAGTTGACTGAGAGTGGCAATGTCGACATGCAGTTTTCCAAGAGGCACTTTTGCAGACCCAAATACATTGACTACACTACATTGCATGGGTAGTGTAGTTCGAGTATTTGAGCTCAGAATTTTGTGTGGAGATCGTGGTTCAGTGCGAAACAGGAAATTAACTTATTTCCACAGTGTAGTGCAATCTTGGAGTTGGTATATATAATTTGCAGGGAGTGTGAGGGGAGCAGCCCCCCCTACATGGGGGGTGCAAGGGGGCTTGCCCCCTGCAAAATAGTAAAAGTGATGTACAATTGACTCTAGAGTGTCACGGTACATTATGGTGCATAGCTTGGGTGACTGACGTCACCTCCTGCTATGTCGAATACATCGAACTACAGGAGCCGATGTATTCAGTTTCAAGTTTCTTGATTGTTCACTTCTGTAATTTTCATGATATTGGTTCAACTTTAAGGCCAATTGACAGATGCAGTTTCAAGGTTTCGGTACTAAACTGTTTTGTTTCATTACTCTGGCTTTGCTCTCATGATCAAACCACACCAACCATTGCTAAATAATTACCTAGAATGCTTTTCCTTTGAGACAAAGTAGCAATATGAGCTAATGGTTGAAACTGTACTTTTCATTTCATTAGCTTTATACTGTTAAGGAAGCAAAATACAAGGAAGGTACATGTACAGACTGAATGTTTCCAAAGGGAGATAAATCAGTGTTTTTTGATTTCAGTTAAATTCAAAATGGTTAAAAGTGCAGGGGCTGAATAATCAGTAATCTTGTTATGTGCAAACCAAATTCACAATAGCTGAGTTTAAAAATATTCTTACTAGGGTGGGAATGTTAAGGTACTGATTCTTAAGGGGGAAGGACGGAAGGGCAATCTTGTTAGTCTGAGGCAGAGTGACCCATTTTCAATATATGAAGAAAAAAGATGTGTGGGTATCTAGAAATTAATAATTTGGTAAAAGGATAGAGGAACAAGGGAATGCAGTAGAGGCAGACAGGCAAACATTAAATGTGCCATAAAATGGTACTCAGAACTGACTGACATTATGTTACAAAATACTGAGTATGGAAATGAGGTTTTATTTGGGAGAGTGTTAATAAGAGTGCATGTTTTTGAAAACACTTGAATGTATGGAAACATATTAACCCTCTTAATAAAGAGGAAGAGTCAGTGATTGATGATGTCTATCAAGAACCAAAACTCTTGCCTTGGAAGGAGTATTTTGAAGCAATTCTAATCTGTATATAGATAGTCTTCCTGAGGAAAATGTTGCATTGAGAATGGCTCCTGTGGAAAGTGTCAAGGTGAATATTCAAGCAAATGCTTCTACTGTATTGTGTATAGATTGAAATGAGGAAGCGGTACCCAGTGGATGGGAAGAAGGATGAATTACAAAATATAGGATTGTTAAGGTTAATATCCTGGGAATGTTTTGAGGACTTAAAAGCGTAGTATGCTAATGTTTTGAGGACTTAAAAGAGTAGTAAGCTACATCTTCAAAAGTTCAAGAGATTTGACATTAGAAAAATGAAACTGCATTGTTATTTAGTAAGAAACATATTTGGAAGAAATACATCACAAAGATTTGTTTTAACAGGGTTTTAAACAGGGATATTATAGGTTCATATGTCATTACTAGGCTAATGACCACTAGGGCCCTTACAAGCCTAGCCACGCACCCCAAACCATTTGGGTCCCAAAAATCATGGGTGTCTGTATAGGGCAGCATGTTAGCAGGGAGTTAACTAAAGCTTTCTAGGGGGTGTTACGAGAATATTTTTCTTTCTGACGGCCTCTGTCCATTAGAGACATTGGGATAGAGTGGGGGTAAATATATGATTTTCCATCCAATTGTCACGGTTTCATTTGAATAGGGTCAGGGAAAAACTCTGTTTTACATGGATGGGGAGTCTATTCCATAGCACAGGGATCTGTTGGAACACATTATCTGTCTCTCCAGCACATTCTGTTAATGTCACAAATTAAATTCAGATCCCTGGATCTAGTGTTTCTGGTGCTGTTTGTTTGCACATGTGCAACAGATCCATCTAGGCTTGGTCTTAAGATATTAGCAAAGGCTCTTGCCATCCCCATAGTGCCTTTTATAGGCAAGGCTCAAAAGTCAAACCCACCCCCATAGACAGCACAAGGAACAAGAAACTAAGGGTAATGCTGCTAAACGCCAGACGTCTTAACCTCAAGATGCACGCACTCGAAGCTCTCCTCAGTATGGAGAACATCGATATCTGTGCAGTGACAGAAACCTGGTTCAAGGCTCCAGAGAGCACCCCAGCACTACCAGGCTATACCTCGTATCATGCTTTTCGGCCCCAAAACCCGGACCGAACCACAAAAGGAGGGAGTTTCCATATTTATCAAGGATATCCACACCTCCAGGTTAGTGGCATTGCACGGCATCGGAGACCATCCATGTGCAACTAACAGTGGGCAAGACTGCTTTTCAGTTTATAACATCCTACAGACCACCCTCTCAAAGTCAGGAATCCCATTCGGCTTTCCTGAAAACATTGGAGAACATGAAGATCTCTCCGAACACCATTATATTGGGCGACTTCAACTACCCAAACATTGACTGGGAGCACTACTCAAGCCCCAGCACCTTAGCCCAAAGATTTCTGGAAATTATAAACTCAAATGCTATGGAACAACTAGTCACCACTCCCACAAGAGGGGACAACATACTAGACCTGATCATTACCAACATGGGGACTCTATGCTCCACACCTCAAGTATATCCCTCATTGGTAAGATCAGACCATAAATTAATTTCACTGGATGTCCACATCCCGACCCTACCCCCAGCCCAGAAAACCACAGTGAAAAACTTCTCAAAAGCGAACTTCTCACTTCTCAAAACCGAAGTGGAATCCTTCAAGGCCCCAGGGCCAGTGGAAACTACAGCCCAAACTGCAGAATCCTATATAAATGCATTCTACGGACATCTCCAGGAATGCATGGATCATGCTATCCCAAACAAAACCAAGACCCAATCATCCAAATGCAGGTGTCCAGTCTGGTGGACCCCTGCCATAAATAAACTGTACAACAGAAGGAGGAAGCTACTACATGATAGAGCAAAATCCCTAATAGGGAAGGCATCTCTGATCAGTACTAGCAAAAAATTACGATCCCTCATAAAATCCTCCAAGGCCAGCTTCGAGAGAAAAATTGCACAGGACACCAAAGACAATCATAAGGCTTTTTTCAGTTATTTTAGAAACCTGGGATGCAACTCCCAGACTTGTTCTGAGTTGATTCTAAACGACAAAAAATATACCGAACCCACAGACATCGCCAATATCCTGGCAGACAGGTTCAGTGCAAACTTCTCCACCCCCCCCCAAAAGAGCAAGTATCTATCCCGGCAGAGGGCTGCCTCCCAAACATCTCAGATGCTCAGGTGAAGGCTGCCCTCTCCAAAGCAAAAAACGCTGCTTCCATGGGACCAGATGGCGTCCCAGGTTGCGTCCTACATGAACTACAAGAGGAACTAATCCCTCAAATAAAACAGCAATACAATCTCAGCCTCACTACAGGATATGTGCCCACAGAATGGCGTACAGCAACAGTGGTCCCACTCCACAAAGGTGGAGCCTCTACGGACCCTGGAAACTATCACCCCATAAGCCTGACTAGCTTAGTCTGCAAGGCTATGGAGAGGATCATCATGGAGCTCATAAACAAAGACATTGGGGACCTACAGACACTAGATCCTACCCAGTTCGGCTTTGTCAAGGGCAGATCCTGCCTTTTGAACCTGGTTGACTTCTTCGAAACAGTCACCAAAGCCATAGATGAAGGGAAGGTAGTCCACACAGCCTATCTGGACCTTGCAAAGGCATTTGACACAATACCCCACTCGGGCATCATAGATAAGCTATCCAGCTTAAATATAAACCCCTATGTCACAAGATGGGTCACAAACTGGCTCAAAGATAGAACCCACAGAGTGAGAGTTGCTGGAGCCATGTCAGACTCGAAACTGCTCACAAGTGGCGTCCCACAGGGTTCTGTCCTGGGACCACTCTTGTTCGGTATATACTTTTCCGAGGTACAGGCAAACGTGGGAGGACTATGGCTCACCAAGTTCGCAGACGACTGCAAACTGGGCGCCATAATCAATTCTCCAGCTGACACAAACATCCTTCAAAAAGGTCTCACAGAGACAGATAACTGGTGCCAGCGCCATGGTTTAAAGCTAAATGCCAAAAAATGTATAGTCATACCCTTTGGCAAAAACAATGTGCCCACAAATTACCACATAGGCGGAAACCCATTAAGTACAGAGAAAGTTATTAGGGACCTGGGGACCCAAGTTGATAGCAATCTCTCCTTTGAAAACCACATTGCCAAAGTGGTTAGAAAGACCTTCTACATAGCCCACCTCATCACAAGGGTTTCACATCTAGATCAAGAGAGGTAATCGTGCCTTTATTCATCCCTCATCAGGCCCATCATAGAATACAATGCCCCTTTTGGGATGTACCTTACCCAACACCTGCAGCAATTAGAAAGACCCCAAAAGTATCTCACCAAGAGGATCAAGGGTCTCAAACAGATGCCATATGCTGCTCGGTTAAAAACTCCAGCTCTACTCAGTTGCATACCGCCTACTTGAGGCGATCTATGCCTGACATACAAAGCTATGTCAAATCCAGAATTAATGGACATGCTCCACCTCAGTAAATCTAAATCCCTTAGAGCCACACGCTCGAGGGACTTGAACCTCAGCACAGAAATAAATAGAACTTGCTGGAGGGACAGGTTCATAACCCAGAGGCTCCCTTCGCTCTGGAATAGAATTCCAGTTCATGTGAGGCAGAGCACCTCACTGAATCTCTTCAAGAAGAATCTCGATAAGTGGATGGGGGATCGTAGGTTTGTCCCAGGGATTACTCCCGTGTCACTATTAGACAGAGGCACAGTAAACTAAACCTTAAAAAGGGCACAGTATACTCAAATCAAGGGGTGGCGTAAGCCATACAGAAACGGGCTAGGCTTATAATTGCCCCAGGGCAGATAGCCTAGTATGAACCTATGAACCTATGAACCTATGAACCTGTAAACCAAGCAAAGATCCCATTCTCAGCAGCCTATAGGAGACTGAATACAGAGACAGAGGCTTTAGGTGATCAATGTAGGATAGGGTATTTATGTCTTGAATTCTCCTGGTGAGAAACTTTTGTAGGCATTCCAACTTTTGCAAGTGTCTGGTTAGATACATGCCAAAGGGGGCATTGTATTCAATGATAGGTCTGATAAGGGCCGAGTAGAGTGACACTATAACTTCCTTGGCTATGGATGCCATAGCCTTACTATAAGCAGGGTGACATAGAATGATTTTCTTATTATCTTAGCTACATGTTGGTCAAAGGCCAAATTGCTGTCTACATATGTTCTCAGATCCCTTACTAGTAGGTCAACTCTTAGGGGCATTTTATCACTGGAATAATTAACTTGAGTTGACAATTTCCCAAAGGGCAGTATAATGCATTTTTTGGCATTGAGTTTTAGGTCATGGCTTTGGCACCAGTCATTTGCCTGTGTTAAATCCACTTTCAAGATGTTGGTGTCTAGGGTTAAATCTGTAATAGCGCCTAATTTACAGTCATCTGTAAACTTGGTGAGCCAGAGGCCTTGAACATTAGCCCTGACTTTCGAGAAGCAGATGCCAAACAGGAGGGAGCCCAGCAGGGACTCCTGGGATACTCTGCTGGTGACCAATCTTTTGGTGAAAGTGGTTTCACTGATCTTGACTTCTTGGGTCCTGTCTGTGAGCCAGCCAGCAATCCAGCAAGTTATGTATGGATTTACAGGGTCTATATTAGATCATCGAACTTTCAAAAGTTTGACTGTCATATGGTCGACATCATATGATCAAATTTTTGAAAGTTCAAATGTTTTAACGGAGATCTCTGTACAGCATGGAATGGAAAGATTTCCCTTTTCTGCACTGTAGTGCGATCTCAGAGTTGGCATATTTAAAGAGTGGGGGTGCAGGGGACGTTCAGGTAGGTTATTTGTGTAGTTTATTTTTTTATTAGATGTTCCAACTTTTAAAAGTTCGATCATATGGTGTCGACCATATGACAGTTGAACTTTTGAAAGTTCGATTATCTAATATAGACCCAGATTTACACCTAGCTCAGAGATCTTGTCAACAATACCTGAGATGGTACTGTATTGAATGCCTTAGCCAAGTCAAGGTACACAGTATGCACTGTTTTACCCTCATCCATTGCCTTTGTGATCCTTTCAAAGAAGCATACCAGGTTAAGTAGGCATGACCTTCCCTTAAAGTCAAATAGGGATGAGTCCAATATCTGTAAGTTGCCACTGTCCTTGTTTATCATTTCCATAATTCATTCCATGGCTTGGCATATTAGGCTTGTTAGATTGATGGGTCTGTAGTTCCCTGGGTCAGTTGATGGTCTGCCCTTGTGGAGGTGAATGACTGCTGCAATCCTCCATTCACTTGAAATGTAGCCTTTTTCAAGGATGCATTTGAACAGTGACTCAAATGGTCCTGATGCATCACATTTTAGACTGTTCAGGAGGCAACCAGGGATGTTGTTGGGACACATGGAGGCAGTGTTCTTGGCTTTAGCGAGTGCTGCTAGCACCTGGTCCTTGCTGATACTTGTGGGAAATATATTGGAGGGAATTTTACCTGATAGAACTGGGGGAGAGTGGGGGTGAAGTCTTTGTTGAATTTATCAGCTAGTAGATTTGCTATGTCACCCTGATCAGTGAAGGTGGTAGAGATCACCACCAGTTCAACACACTACTGTGTGCTAACTCTAAGGTTCTGGACATTACAGAAGGCCGTCTGATTGTCCTTAGCCTGCGAGGCTATCCTGACCTCATAGTTGGCCTTGTTGGACTTAATTAGAACTAAACTTAATTAGAACTCTTAGTTTCTTGTTTAGTTATGTAAGTGAGCACTTGTCTGAGTTGCTCTTCCTCACTTTAGCCATGAGTTTTCTTTTGTTATATGCTCTGCTTAGGTGAGGATTCCACCAGTGGGATTTGTTTTTAGTGTTCATTTTGGATTAATTTCTGGTAGGTAGGGCAGTGTCTATGCAGCCCTTCATGTGTTTGTATAAGGACTCTGAATAATTCTGCATAGGTAGCTGTGGTCTTGTGGTTGGGGGGAACCTTGAATTTTGACAAACTGTCACTTAATAGGATGTAGTTTGCTTTTGAATAATTCCTAACTTTTACTGGTTTAACTGGATTTTCTGGGTTGATTTTTACTTCAAATGAGACAGCTTTGTGATCTGACATCACTAGTGAGGATGTGACACAGGGGGACAGGGTGCAACACTCTCCCATGTTGGTAAGTAACAGATTTGGTATGTTTGATCCTCTGGTTGGAGTGTGAACTGTTTCAGGGTGTTTGTGTTAATAAAGTCCAAGAAGCCTTTTATCTGTGAGTTTGAAGCAGTGTACATTTCCCAGTAAACAGAGGGGTAGTTAAAGTCGCCCATGAATAGGGTGTTTAGTTGGATGATGAGCACCTCTTATAGGTTTAGGTAAGAGTCGTGAAACTCTATGGGCATTGATGGTGACCTGTAGCTAGCCATGATATGGTGAGGGACCTTATCTATGGTGACTTGCATGTGGATGAGCTCCATGGCATCACCCTGTTTAATCAACCTGGAGGTATGTTTGCAGCTAACATAAATTGAGACTCCTCCACCTCTGGCTCCTATATGTGCTGTTGTTGGCCTAAATGTATGGAAGACACATGTTTACTAACAACTCTATGCAGATAACTCATTGTTTTGATATACTAATGCCTGTAAAATGTCCATTTTAAACATAAAAGTTTTATCCAATTTCTGTTCAGTCATTTGGATCTAGTCACACGAGATTTGGCCTTTTGGCATTTAGACAGATATCATAAGCACATTATAACTCCTTTGGTGATACCTTCGTCCAAAAGTCTATTGCATATACCTAAAACCAGTTTCCCATAAGCATTCGGTACTGCATTAGAAAGTTTGCCTTAAAAAGTATTTTATCATTTCACATCTATGATGAATTCTTCCTGTAAATAAAGTTGTGTTTAAACTACATGGTGTGTTTCCTCTGTTTTGGACTGTACACATCTGTTTTTCAGTCAGCTGTCACAGCAATATACTAAGTAAATAGGGTGTGACAACTTCTGCCATTTCCTAATAGAGCAGTTTTATACTTTCTGAAACCACAGTATTTAACAACATACTAGAATGTCTGTCATATGTTATGTCAGTCGTCACTTTATTGGCTTTGCAATTGTGCTTTTTTTTTACTTTTCTATTTTATGTGTCTGTTTACTATATTTTAGTGGCAAGCAAAGTATAAAAACTTGCAATGACTAACATCTGTTTCTACCAGTATTTCTGACTTTTCTTTAGGTTTTTTTTTCTCACTGTGGCGCCATTGAAAATGGTTCCTAACTCAGTTGGACATCCTGCTAATCAAAACATAAGTCAATTAAATACATAAGTATAATTCTTTAAAGGCATCTAAAACTATTACAAATAAACTTGGCATAACTGTATGCAAACATGAAACTGTCAGTCCTACACTGCTAGTGATGAGGGTTTGAGTAGGCCTGGTAGGAAAGTGATTTTGTTTCTAACTATAGCAGCAGTGACCAGGGTTATGTTGGCATGGCCGGAAATGATGAACTAGCTGGTCAGTGGGATAAAGCGGCTAATGGCCAGCATTCCCATCCCAGGGAACTGCATGTGGGATCTCTCAGAACTGTGCTACTGTTTTCCATCCTAAACCTGGCAGAGCCTTATATTGAGCATAAAGGGAGTATGTATGACTATCACCCTGCTTGGGCACATTGGATGCTGGGGATGAATGAATTAAGGCCAACAAAACATAGGTCTGCCAAGTCTTTAGATATGTCACCATTCCAGAGCTGGTGACACTAAAACAGAAATTAGAACCACAACAGTTATTAGGGAGAAAAGGGAATTGTCAAGTACCCATCACTAGGCTGGTTGTCTAGGGGGTTAAATAAACACCCCAGTGTGAAAAAGATGTTCGTCAACATGCCTATTGCCAACAGTCAGCATTAGAACCCCAAAGTAGGACTTCATTCTCAAGTTTCACAAGTTGCACTGACTCCTGTCTGAGGATTTAGGAATGATGTCACTTTTCTTCATGGTAGCCTCACTTGAAAGGGGTTCTACATTAGGCACTGTTAGTGAAGAAGCACTCAGGAAATATAATGGCTGCCCATGCATTTATAATATTTGCAGTACCTTTAGTGCTGTTACTAGGAGTCAGCATTTTGGATTGTCTTAGCAGACAGGTGATGGCAACCTCAGTCAAGAAATACAAAAGCCAGATGATGCACATTGGTATTTGTGGCCTTCTCCAAAGTGTCTGCTGTTAAAATAATATCTCACATAGCTGTGGTTCTCCTCTATATTATATATGCTACTAAGAAAAGGAATTAATTTCATTAGAGTTTGAGGAAAGGGAAGCTAATCTCTTGCAGTCAAATTTTCCATGATAGCTTCTAATCCTAACTAGACATAAAATATTTCCTTCATTATAGACTTTTAAGTAGACCCATACCATGTTTATTAAGGGTGTATCTACAGGTGGTTAAGAATGAATTCCTTAACTGTTAAGTGCTCAAATAACAAATTGCTGTGGAACAGAACACTGATCATTGTTTTCCATAGGAAATCACTGAAGGTTTAATTTTTTTAACTGTGCACCAGTAGTGATTCCTTTGTTTTGGAAGACTTCTCCCTTATTCATGTTTCTGTGACCATGTAGCCAGTATATATAATTTTGGGGTGTAGGGGAGCTTCTGTTTGACCATCACGTGACAGTGCAGGAGGGGCTTACTCCTCTGCAAAAATTCTTACAGATAGAGAGTCCACCCTTTTGGTATTTTAGGTATTTTTGTTCAACATTTTGGTTACCCTGTGTAGATCAATATGTGTGTATATACCTTTAAGAAGCTATCCAAGGACTTGCAGTAGAGTATAAATACTGAACATGTGCGAGTCTGACTGCCATTTCATAGTGAGCAGTTGAGATGTGAACATGTATGTATGTAAGCTCTATTTGTTAACTAGTTTGTTCGTATTTAAAGATGCTACTACCCATTCTGATGTGTTTGTATATATTAAAGTATCTAAACGAAATCCCAAGTCTTCTTATTATTTGTAATAGATATGAATGAGCGACATGGTGACAGAAGTGGCATATCCAAACTGTCATGGTATCAGAAACAACATATCCAAAGGGCCTACAGTCAGAATCGGCATACTAAAGATGCATGCAGTTTAAAACGGTTTGGCGAAAATGATTTAAGGAACTTATCCAGATGCTGGTGGAATATAAACAAATAGATCATCCTAAAAGGGGTAAAACTTTGTAAAACAGGTCAGAAACAAATTTCAGGTATTAAAACTTGCTCAGCACTGTTTCTTTTTCACATAATATGAAAGGAGGCATATAGAACATTCTAAATAATTTTGCATAAACAAATATATATGATATTGATAAAAATAATCAAATTACTACAGAAAATGTTTGAAATAAAGTCCGATGGCATAAAATGAATAAAATCAAGGGAAACAACAACATTTTTGGAAAGCATATGTATTTTTGTATTAAGCAAAGATATTTGAGTTTTCAGAATTGTATAAAGTGTTCACATGTATGTGCAGTGTTGCAGTACACCTATTTTACAGAGTACATTACAGAGCATATTTCCCAAAGCAGAGTATTTCAAAGAGTTTATTGGACATTTGAATGTTGTTACAAGCTCACAGCTTAGTTTGTTTGTACATAATTACAAGGGCGATATTTTCAGTGTGTTTGTGTATATCTTGTGGGCATGGCAGATGGATTTCAAAAGCCCAGTGCACTTGTGTTTGACAGTAATGTTGCTGAGAATTGGAGAGTGTTTGAGCAAGAGTATGACATTTTCATACAAGCTACATTTTCTGATAAAGATGACTGTACAAAGGCATTTATTCTACTTAATTTAGATGGATCAGAAGCTATAGAAAGGGAATGTTCATTTGTGTATGTACCTGCTATTTATGCTGGAGAAGGTGGAAACCATCATATTGTTGTACAGGCTGAGTCAAGGGTGGACTCAAAATGCTTAAAATGTAAATTTAGAGAAATGTGTAACCCCCAGACAAATGTTACAATGGAAAGGCACTTATTTTACACAAAGGATCAAAAGCCTGGTGAAACTTTTGCAGAGTATATAACTGACCTGAGAAATAAAGCTGAAACGTGCAGATTTGGTGATTTAACGGATGAGTTGATAAAGGACAGACTTGTGTGTGGTATAAAAGATGATGCTGTGAGAAAGATTTTGCTTCATGACAGTGATTTAACTTTGAATAAGGCCATTGAGGTCTGTCAGATATACGAGCTTATAGAAAAGCAGACACATATGCTTACCAATAAAAGCAGCTCTAGAAGGCACAATGATAAAGCTCATGTTGATAGTATGCAGCACATTATTAAAAGAAACAGGCCCAAGCACATGGCAGCTGTGACTCCAGCAGCACTCACTGGTAAACCCCAGAACTTTCTAGCAAATTCCAGACTTCACACAGCCTCAGTAAAGCACAAGAGTGAGTCAGCACACTCAAAGCATGGGCCCCCATCCACTTTCATTGCCAACTGGCATAATTGTGGTGGTAATCAGGAATCTAAAAGGGAAAAGTGTTTAGCTTTTGGTCAACAATGCCACAAATGTAATAAATGGAATCACTTCAAAAGATTTTGTAAATCAAAAGGCCCACACTCTTTTATTAAAAGGGAACATTTTAAGTAATGAGTTGATCAGTTTGACTGTGACAAGCTTACTCTTTATGTTGATGGTGTGTCAGTGCTTGATGAAACGGTCAATGCAGTAGATTTAAATGGCAAGCATGAAGTATTTTGTACTGTTTAGATAAATGGCAAACCCACAGAGCTGGAAGTTGACATAGGTTCCAAGTACAATGTTATGTTTGCAGAAATATTTGCTAGAGTATGTAAAGGTGAAAGGCTTGATTTGGCAAGGTGTGTGAAACTTGTTGCTTATGTAGGTGAAGAAATTTAAACTGATGGCTCAGTAGTACTTTCGTGTTACTTCCAGCATTGTAGAAAAAGCTACGACTTATTATTTTATGTGGTCAAAAGGCATGTTCAGTCATTATTAGGGCTCAAACACTCTTTGAAAATGGGACTGATTTCATTTAATAAGGAAGTCCATCATATTAGCTTAAAAGACCACTACTCTAATTTTGTCCAGCACATTTTTTAACTATGCAGATCTTTTCCAAGACAAACTAGGCAAACTTCCAGTTGTGTACTCCATGAAGTTAGAGCCAGAGGTTAGTCCAGTTATCAGGCCACCACGTAAACTTCCAATAGCCATGCAGGACAGAATCAAAGCTGAGTTAGATAAAATGCTGCAACAAGGTGTGATTTGTCCAGTAGAAACTCCAACTGAATGGGTATCTTCCATGATGGTAGATCATCAGAAAAACTCAGATGACATCAGAATATGCATTGTCTCATGGGATTTGAAGAAAGCACTAAAAAGACCTCATCATCCAATACACATAGTCAAAGAAGTCACAGCCTTGATGCCAAATGCCATTATTTTTTCTGTCCTTCATGCAAAGAGTTAATTTTGACAAATTCAGCTTGACAAAAAAATCTTCATTGCTCACTACATTCAGTACTCCATTTGGCAGGTACAGATTTTTGAGAATGTCATTTGGGATAAATTCTGCAAGTGAAGTCTTTCAGGGTACAATGGAGCAATTTTTTTGTGGGTATCCTTGTGCTAGCATAGTAGATGGCATACTTGTAGGAGGTCATGATGAAGCTGAGCATGACAGAAACCTCAGACAAGTTCTAGAAAGGGCACATCAAGTGAATCTTAAGCTCAATGCACAGAAATGCAAATTCAGTCTACAAGAAGTTCCTTATGTTGGTCATTTATTCAGGAGTACAGGCCTACGACCAGATCCTTCAAAACAAACAGCCATTCTCGAGATGCCAGCTCTAGACAATGTTCAAGCCCTGCAACGTTTTCTTGGCATGGTCAACTACCTAGGCAAGATCATTCCAGACTTGAGCCAACATTCAGTGACACTCAGAGAGCTGACATGTAAAGATATCTCCTGCTTTTGGTCAGAGCAACACCGAAGAGCATTTGATATTCCGAAACAGAGAATTGCCAGTCCACCGACGCTCAGATACTTTGATGTTCACAAACCAGTTACACTTTCCTGTGATGCTTCGAGATTTAGTCTTGGTGCAATTATTACACAAGAGGATCAACCTGTTGCCTATGCATCGAGAACTCTTACCCAAACTGAACGGCAGTATGCCCACATTTGACAAATGTATTTGCATTATGCCCAAATTGAGAAAGAGCTTTATGGCAAATGTGTTTGCATGTTTGAAGTTCCATGATTATGTTTATGGTGGACCTATCCAGACTGAAACAGATCACCAACCACTAGTCACAATCCTGAGTAAGCCAATGCATTCAGCTCCAGCCAGACTGCAATGTATGATGCTGAGGTTGCAAAAGTACAATTTCAATCTTGTCTACAAGAAAGGCAAACTTCTTTATCTTACTGATACATTATCCAGATCACCCAGAAATACCACTGAACAGAATGACAATCAAAGTTCTCAACTGATTGGTGATTTTGAAGTCATGGAAGTGAGAATGTTTTCTTCCACACGTCTTGATGAGCTGAGAGATCACACAGCCACAGATCCAGTTTTGCAAAGGCTCAACCACTTTATCAATCAAGGATGGCCATCAAAGTAATCTAGTTTACCTCAAGAACTGCAACCTTATTTCCCATAATGAGATGAGATTTTGTCTGACAAAGGTACCATAATGAAAGGTCCAAAAGTAATTGTTCCAAAATCCTTGCAACCTGAGTACATTACTGTCTTGCATTGTGGTCAACCAGGACCAGAATCTACCAAAAGATGGACAACAGAGATAGTATTTTGGCCTTCTATGTCACAAGACATTGAGAGAGCACCTTCTTTTTGTTCGGTATATAATAGTACTAAGCCTCATTAACAGAAAAAAACACTTCATCTTAACCAGATTCTGGAACTACCTTGGTCAGCAGTAGTCACCGATATCTTCGAGTGGAATGGTCGACATTATTTGGGGTTAGTAGACTCTTACTCCAATTGGCTCAAGATTGACTTAGCATCTAGTACTATCATTATTAAGATGAAATGTCATTTTGCTGTTCATGGAAGTCTGCACAAAGTTATTTCTGACAATAGCATACAGTTTTACAAGCCAACTGTTCAAAAGATGCAGAAGAATGGGACTTTACTCATGTCACAAGTAGTCCAGAGTGCCCCCCAGTCAAATGGTTTGTCAGAACGCATAGTTCAAAGTGCAAAACAGTTACTTGAGAAGTCAAAATGAGGTAATACTGATGTTTTCCTGAATCTCTTAAATCTCAGACATGTTCCTCGTGATAAACATCTTGGTTCACCTGCTCAGAGACTTCTGTTGAGACAAACCAGAACCACATTACCACTCAGTAGTCAATTGCTGGCTCCATGTGTCAAGAACAACAGATCAATGAAAGACAATCTGTTGAAGAAGCATCTGTCCCAGAAGTCATACTATGATAAGACCAGTAGACCACTCAATCCATTACAAGAGGGAGAAGTGGTAAGGATGCAAACATCCAAAGGTTATGATCGGATTGGTGTCATGAGGAATATTGGTCCAGAGCTGAGATCATACATTATAGAATCGGAAGGAGAAATCTTTAGGTGGAATCAGAAGAATCTGAGACCGGTGTCTGAGCCTATACCACAGCAAATAGCCTGTGAGAAAGACTCTTTATCTCAAAGTGAGTTGTCTGGTGTTCCAGTTCCAAAGGAAATTCAAGAGGACATTCCTGCTCCTATGATGAATCCAGAAGTTCCTGATATGAGTTGTGCATAACAGACTGTCCCTGTTGCTAAATCTAGTCCCAACTGTTATGTTACGAGATGTGGTCGAATCTCTAAACCCTGTAGCAGATATGAAGCAACATGGACGTGAACATTGTATTTTGTTTCTAATATACATATCAATGCATGCTTGCCTCTGATGTTCTCTTACATGAACGACAATCTTGTTAATAGGGAGGATGTAGATGAATATGTGTGTATATACCTTTAAGAAGCTATCCAAGGGTTTGCACTAGAGTATAAACACCGAGCACGTGCAAACCTGACTACCATTTTGTAGTTAGCTGTTGAGATGTGAACATGTATGTGTGTAAGCTCTGTTTGTTAACTAGTTTGTTCATATTTAAAGATGGTGTTACCCATCCTGATGTGTTTGTATATAAAAAAGCATCTAAACAAAACCCCAAGCCTTCTTATTATTTGTAATAGAGATGAACAAGTGACACCTTGCATCTTATAATTTGAAGTTTCATATTGGAATTCATATTAAAGCATAGATTCATAGGTTCATTGATATTCCATTCATACCTTGCCAGTACCCACCCTTAGGCTGTACCTCCTTTCTCCAGGACAGCCATACCAGTCAGGCCCAGAGTAATTTTGTTGATACCCTTTCAGTCATCTAGTATATGTTTAAAAGACGATAGTGAGTCACACTGTTTAATATGCAGCAGAAGTTAATTCCAGAGGTTTGTGATGTGCTGAGTTATAAACCTGTCATTTCACTTTGTTTTATTCATCTGCTGGTGAAATTTCAGGTCTATGGTTCTAGTATTTGTGGAGATATTGGACTTGAGGAAAAAAAGCAATTCCAGAAAATCAGGTCTCTAATGACACAGAAGTGAGACAAATATCTCCCCTAAAAAGTCCATAAAACACTCAACAAAGGGATAGAGCCTCTCTTAGTAGCTCAGAGACTTTAAGCCTGTGATCTTTTTGGTTAGGAACCTTTAGTGTCTTTTTAATTATCTGATATGTTTCTTTGACATTATTCCTTTTGGCAATTTGCTGGGCTAAATAAAAGGATTTACTGACAATTGTTATCAGATGGTGGCCAAAATAGAAGGAGTTATCAACCCTAGTACCTCTGTCCCTAGCTACACTTTTATTTTGTAGTGGTATATTGTCTATACAGTATGATGAGGAAACAAAGCACCATAGCTGCAGCATTTCAAAAGAATTGTAGGGGTTATAAGAACCCATTTATACTCATTTATATTGTTCTGAAGCTTCTGTCCCATTCAAAATTTTCTATAAGAAATTTCTAGGAAAAGCCTTATTTTAAACTCCTTTGGGCTTCATAAAGGGTTTAAGGAATTTAGTAAACATTTAAATCAATCCTGACTGGTTGGGTCTTTATAATGCTTTATGGTTCATTTGTTTCCCTTTATCCCACAGGAAAAAAAATACTTCAAGCAGTTATTCTCCTTCACTAGAAAAATTACTTTTTGTAAAAAATCTAGATTGTATAAAATGGAGAAAAAAATTGCAGAATAAGAGAATATATAAAATGTGCATGTAATAGCAATTCCATTAATGCAGTAATATATACAATAACAATTGTATTTTCACTTTATTTGTTTACATTTGTTTTGTCTTTGCAAGGTATCCAAATTCTCATTGCCTGCCCAGCAAGCTCTTGGAACCCATGCGCCTACTTTTCTATGGCAACCGACAAAGTTCTAAAATGGACAGCGTAGCAGAAATCTCACAGCCAAGTTAGCCAACCATCAACAACAGGGAAATTTGACTGCATTCACTTTTGCCCAGGAACCAGATGCATTTTTGAGGAGTGGACTGGTTTGAATCTGAGGTACCAGATATTTATCTTGTAATAAACGTTTTTTGCCTTTCAACACACACTGAAGATGCAATATTTTGTTACATGCTAGAACTTAATACACTCTTTCATATTTCATCTTAATGCAGGGTTAAAATATATGCTGAAGCAGTGAATGGGGTGTTAAACATAACAGAGGACTCTGTTTTAACTAGCAGAAGCCACACTGTGCAGTGCAGTTTATTGGTTCTGCCTGGCTTACACTGCTCACTTAATTTATGAGACTTAATTACATTTAATGTTCTGCCATGTCATGATGTAAGCAAGAACTTCACACTGCTGAATTAAGGGTGCACACATAAAGGTCAGAGCAGCAGAGATACATATTCAGCTGCCATGAAGGAGGTTTATCCTCTCACTCAGAAATCCAGCAACCACATTGGTCCATGTGAAATGAAAAGCCTTATTTCTAAATAAATCCTCAGGTTAACCTTTGTTGCCCAAGCTCTGTGTAGAGTCCTCAAGGCAATCTTTTATCGATTTACATTTTATTTATTGTGGTACTGCAGACTGTTTCATTTTCTCAACTCTTTCTAATACCCACATCACATTTACATGCCTTAATAAGCAAAGGCACAGAAAGACAACAAAGCATTAGAGTCTGAATGCCCCAGAATTTAAAGGATAGCTCAGATAATTAAATGTAAGAAAGGCAACATTATGGTTTTGATTAGTACCTCTGTGGATAGGTCTTATCATCATATTTATGTAGCCATGAAATAAGTACTGTGTCAGATTATATCAATATTGCTTCTATTTAGTGTTTAATATCATGTGATTGTTGCACTGATTTTTCCAAAATACAGGACTAATATTTTCAGGCTAATAGTTGGAGGGTTTAAAATTGAGCTTCCAGCCTCATAATTTACACACTGCATACTCTGTATAATATTTATGGGATCTATCTGTTAATGTTAGCTAAATGGGGCATCATCCAAAAGCACTAGTGTTCTGTTGCAGCTGCACACCAAGATACAATCAATAAACAAAGCAGAATAGTAAATGTGTGTTTACAGACTGTACCTAGTTCTTTAGCTTGTACACTACACAGCAACTCAAATTACTAAATAGACTAATGACACAGGCGTTTAATATAGGTAGCGCCAACATAATTTAACTTCAGCATCCTATTTGTATGAGCTGTGGCCCTGTGCACTGTCCAACATGCACACGCACTCACAAACATACACACACACACACATATGCACACATGCCTCCCCACACACACACACACACACACACACACACACACACACACACACACACACAAACACACACACACACACACACACACACAGTCACACACACACATGCTCGCGCGCGCATACATATGCACATGCGCGCGCGCACGCGCACACACACACACACACACACACACACACACACACACACGCACACACACACAGAGCAGTGCCCATAGGTAGCACTACAGCCACACATACATACACATACACAGCAGTGTCCATAGGTAACACTACAACCAATATAGGCCTCCACACAGTGACACAGTTAATTTTAATAATATTTCTAAATGAATGTGTGGATATCAATGCAATAAGCAAATCTATTAAGAAGTAAAGAAAGAAAGAAAAAAAAGAGGAAGAATAATTCTGGTGACTTCTTGGGCTCTAACAATTGACATAGTTTATTTCACGACACACTTATTCAAAAGCTGTTGTAACCATAGAGTTATAATATGTTAATACTACAAAAAATTCTGATACTTTTTCTGGAAGTAAAAGAAAGATGTTTTCTGTGCCAAAACTAGCACAGTCCTATGATCAGCTGCCCAGTCAACCACCAAGTGAATGATAAAGTATCAGCACATGATAGGAGTTGTACAAATACTTTTTCAATATATTTCAGTTTGCTGTTGTGCACATATATGAAAGGATGGCTGGCTATGCATCTTGCTTGTTCAAGTAACTATTTGTGGTACACCTCTCAACTGTCCAGATTTCTGTAGAATGTCCAGATTTTTCCCTCACATTTTTGGTCTGTTCCTCATAAAATATGTGATTTTCTGGCTAATCACTGAGGATTGATGTCACTAAATAATGACGCACATTTGAGTTTCAGATTTCATATCATTCAAAAAATGCATGCTAAAATAAATTATGTTATTCTAGCAACTTTCTAAGTTTCTAAGAGCAATATTTAACATCTGTCCATATTTTGCAGCATTTGTTCCTCCATTACTGTAGGTTTTGTCCATATTTCTTCTGCTGAGAGATTGAAAGAGGTATGATTTGGGGACTGAAGAGTATAACTGTAACTCCATCCATATGTGTTACAACTACATCTAAAATCTTATTTTGCACCATTGCACCATGCATACCAATGCACACCGTTAAATCTGCACACCAGAAACTAGGCTTCTTTTGTAGGATCAATGGATTCATTACAAATACTGCAAGAAAAACTCTAGCCACCACTTTCTTATTGCCAACTTTTTTATACGCCACTCCCATCCTAACAAACTTGAACAATATACCTCACAACGTATAAGCCCAGCATGGCTCAAACTTGAATAATACTCAGAAACTTCCCTCCTGCTGCAATAAAATAGCTAAAACTTGCCAAAAATCTCACTCATAGGACCCACCATTGTCATAGCTTAAAGCAATTAAACTGGCTTGAAATATACAACTACCTATCATATTCACAGCTAACTACAACACACAAACTCATTCATCATCCAGAAAAATGCCCTGCACTACAAAATGTATTACTGCTCTACTGTCCAGCAAGGGACCTCTGCTCTAGTAACAAATTCTTGTTACTTACAAATAAGTCAAATAATGTTGCAGGAGACACGCTCTACTCCCAACATATTGCTAAACTATGGAATAGCATTTCCACACAGATAAACTTCTCCGACAAACTCAATAGTTTTAAACCACTGCTTAAACAACATCTTAACCAATCCTGGCCCTGTGTATGCTCATCACAAGATTAAGATTTTGTATTCACCACACAATACTCTCCAAATACTCTCCTTAAACAGAATACTCTCAACTTCTCACTGAAATGGCAAAATAATTTTCATACATAACTGCTGCCTGTACAGTCCACTAAGTTGCACATGGGCTGTCTCTTTAGTAACTTTTACCTCTGTAAAATCTTAGAATGTATAAATGTAACTACTGTTTGTGTATAAATGTAAATAGAAATGTAACAACTCTGTTTAACTTGAACTTAGTATAATGCAACGTAAGCAAATGGAACTTTTCTCCCTGGGCCTTTGCTGAAAATGGATATTACCCAGTCAGACTTTCCTGGTAAACAAAGACAAATGAATAAATAATTTTTTCCCCCAGTGCTGTCCTGTATTGACTGAGTCCCTCATTTTCACAGTTTCAGAAAACTCTCATTAACTCTGTTTTATATATATTAGGGAATCTCCCAGTTTACCCCAAGCAGACTAAAAGATTTAGAACCCACACAGTACAACATTTTTCTTTCTCTTATAGCAATATTTTGTTCTCCTCCTAGTTTTAAATATTCTTTGTTGATGTATCTGGTGGATAGTATACTATGTAAATCTCTAACCTTTTTCTTGTACACTAATTATCAGAATGCTTACATTATAATCATACTCATATTTGTCTTCAACATTTTCTGATAGTCTTCCTGTCTTATATCACCATCACTTGTAAGGACTGTTGCGAACAAGCCATCTTTCTCAGTGCCATCATTTCAAAATAACCTGTAGCTTAGTCCCTCCCTCCATGTCCTTGGCTACAATAATTTGTGCATGTTTCTTTAATGGCACTACTGTCAACATTTTCCAACAACATTACTGCTTCTCTCCTACTCATCTTTTTGAGACTTTTTTTGTATTACTCAATAAAATTTGTCACTCATAAGCTGTTTTTTTCATTCTGCCAAAAACATATCAAATCATAGCTACAAGCAACTGAAGCAAGTGTATAATCCATATGTCTGTCTACCAAGTTAAAGAAATGTATTTGTTCCAAAGATGTTTAGCAATTATTTTCCTTTTTATATCAAATTCACTATTACTTAGGGAAAACAATTTTTTGAGGCGTGGGCTGGAAGTAAACACCTGTAATTTATATCTAAACTAAAGTATAAAAGACATCTAGTATCACATCTGAGTTTCTAAATTACAGATACCTGAACATGTATATTAGTGTTCTACATCTGTTTTTACACATTATCTATGCAGTCTCTAAAACTTAATTTGCTTTCCACTAGTATTCTCAATTCTTTGTACCTTTCAATATTCCCAGTCATTCTAGAGTCAATATGTTAATTATAAATATAAATATGTTAAACATAAATCTTACTGTATATGATTAGTTAGACATACCTGTTATGTGCTTTTAAGTTTTAAAGTTTTTTAAGTCTTTAAGTATATGCATATATATATATTTATTTAATTACTTATTTATGTATTTATATATGTACAACATCTATATTTTCAAGCTCAATATATATTTTTAAGCTCAATGTTTTTAATGTTTTATTAGAACATTAACCATTGTTTATTAACTATAATTGTTTATATATATATATATATATATATATATATATATATATATATATATATATATATATGTCTATATATTTATTTACTTACTTCAGTGATATTTATTTAGAAACTATTTTATATACTATACATATTTATTATTATATATTTTACATTGTATTTTATATTATATAACATATTTAATTATAATTCAGTCATTGTCTATGCTTATTGTTATTAGCTACAAGCATACTTAGATTCTGAGATTTTTAGATTTTTTAATGTATTGGATTTTCAAAAAGAAAAAATGTGAGGTTCCATGAATTTAGTTAATTTAATTAATTATACTAATTAATTGGAACCATTCATTGGTTGTTACATTAGGGTGTTGTGTTATTTGTTGTGTATTTAATTATGTTGATTTTTGATGTTTGTTGGACTCTGAAAATGCCCGCTGTGGATACGGGTGAAAGCGCTTAGTATATATGAATGATTTTTATTTATTTTTAGAGTTTGAATAAACTGGATCCTGCTTGATACTGTGCTGCCTCTTTTCGTGATAACAGGATTTAAGACTATTGCTCTGGAATTAACTGTATTAACATGTCACATGTAACTCTAAATGTTGTGAATTCTTTATCTCACTTTCTGTTTTAGAAACAATACTACAAGACTGCGTTCTTGACTGGTTTTCCAGTTCCTGTTTAATCTTGGTTCTGATATACAACTGATACATTCCTTGTTTTTTATCTCTTTGGTTCAGACAGTCAAGTCCATTTCTGACATTTTTCCCTCACACAGTCCATTTTCATTGCACAGCCTGTATCTAAAGGAATGGAGTCCAAGTCCAGGGATGCAACCATTCCGCTGCACTTGGCTCTCGTTGGGCTGGTTATTGAGTATAAGGCTCCATTCGGTATGTACCAGTCCAAACACTTGTCACAGCTGGAGCAACTGCAACACTTCCTCACTAAAAAACAAGGGCCTAAATCACAAAAACTATGCACTGTCTCAAAGCCTTGTCCCGCTTCTCGGTATCAAGCAGGATACTAAGAGGTTACCTCTGCCTCGTGTATAGAGTATCAACAGACCCTATCCTATCAGATCTGTTACACATTCACAAGTCCAGTGGCAGCATGAACACCTTCTCAAGGCATCTTAGCCTATTTTGCAATATAAATAGATTATGTCAGAGGGATAGGTATGTATCACAAAGAATACCTCTTTTATGGATCCATCTTCTACTCCACACAAACCAAAGTAGTTATTTTACTGTAGTCTAACTAATTCACCCATAGTTTACAACAATGTCCCCTCATTAAACAGGGGCAACAAGTTAATGTCCCAACATATGTTATTTGTATGCAACATATAAGGGCTAAAAACTCCCATGATCTTAAGATCCTCACAGATCCATTACCTAGTAAGCACCTACAAACATATGACATTCTATTCTGCTATGCCTTCTGTCCACCTCAGGCCTACATATTTCCTAGGCCACATAATATCAGTTGAAAATATTTTATCTTAGCAAACATTCAGTTTCCCAGATGTGTAAGAAGACATAGACAAATTATAATCTTATGTTTAAACAACAGTTTGGTAGGGGCATTCCCACTTCACAGTGCAGTTTTTACTGGCCAACCACAAGAAAGTCTGAGAGATATATGTACTTGTATTGTTTTTTTCCATACTTTGTCAAAAGGAATCAATCATGCTTTCCACACCAACATTCAAATTTAGATGAGATTGAGGTTAGACAATGTGGCAACTGTCACAAAGCTGGCAATAAGTTATCTGTTCAGGAGATGCAATTAGTGCCTTAATATCTAAGGCAGTTGTATTTATACATTCATAAGCAACAGTTATAGACTTCACAGTTAAATATTTGAATTGCTGGCCTTTTACTGTAAATGTTCTTAGAAATAATAACAAGAATGTCAATATGGACAAGGACTCAGAAACACATAATGTACTGCACAATCCTGCTTGTTGCAGATTTGTTCAGTATATTATGCCAGAGCAATTCAGAGACAGCTGTAGCGCTACAGTGGTAAGAAAGCTGTCTGGATGTGCGCACTCATGTGTGTCTAAGTGTGCATGAGATTTGGTGTGTGTGTGTGTGTGTGTGTGTGTGTGTGTGTGTGTGTGTGTGTGTGTGTGTGTGTGTGTGTGTGTGTGTGTTTGCAGGTTCCTCTATAACTGCACTGAATGGGTTGATGCAGGGAAAACTAACATGATTATCATAGCTGCACATTTTGCATAGTGTTTGATTCAGAGACATGATAAGCTGCTATTGAGATGTTGCTCCATGTGGTTTTATCATGTCTCTGAATCTTATAATATCACACTGTCATGCTATTGGACTCTTAGACATTGCGCAAACAGAACTAGTGGTGATATTTGTATGAATCCCTGCCAGTGTCATTAACATTCAATGCCACCTTTGCCAAAAATGTTTGATTGTTCTTAAGGTGACTGGAATTTGTCCTGAATTGTATTGATGCATTTATTTATTTATTTATTTATTTATTTATTTATTTATTTATTTATTTATTTGTCTAACTTTTATTTATTTCATGTATTTGTTTGTTTAAGGAAAGTATTTATGTGTTTAACATCAAAGTATCTTGCATCATACAGAAAACAAGACAGCAGTGAACTAGTTCAATGCAATACACTAAGCAACAATAAAAACAAGACAGCAGTGAACTAGTTCAATGCAATACACTAAGCAACAATAAAAACAATACAGCGTGCATTTTTCCATGGATGCAATGTTACTCTCACATCACCACATAAACTACTATGCATCTGTGTCTCAAAAAAAGACTATTAAAGATATGAAATATAGCTAGTAAATCTGTATAATTAATGAGTGACTTGGCATGCATAAAGAAAAAGGTCAGTATTTCTGAGGACAAAAATATCGTACATAAAGAAAACCCTTGTCAGTGTTGTCTCTTTATATTACAACTACACTGCGACTGCAAAAGTGATTCCTTCTAGCAAGGATATACTAATACATGCTTGTCTGAAAATTACATCTTAACTTGTTACTGTTTAAATGTTTTTATGTAATAAATGAAATTGGTCCAAATATTTCTGCTGCATTTAGCATACAACAGTAGGCATTTTGCGAAGTAAGTGGGATAGAAAATGCAAACAGCTGCAGCACAAAGATAATAAATTCTACTCAACTATAAAATCACATTTCTTGTCCCTAAGTTATTGAAGCGGACCCAGAACCCAGAGATTTAAGACACACCTGGAAGTGATGCATGTAATGCTTTCCAACTACTGAAAAATACCAAAGGTATATACTCCCCTTTCTTAACGTGACAAAGTGAGTGATAGTCAAAAGGATCAACTTAAAAGAAGAGGATCATGGACAGGCAATAAAGAAACGGGCACTCCTGCTACTATGCCATAGATCTGTGTTGCGTTATCATTATATATTTCAAAGGATATCTATTAACTGTAATAACTCATATAGCGGGAACAAATCCAAGGATCAAACACTGTCTGTGCTAATTGTTGCAAAATAAAATAAAAACTAAATATGTCAATAGTAAGTGTCTGTGAAATCACATTGATGACTCACTGAGTCATCTGGCAGTTAGCACAGAGGATTAAGGCTATGTGCTGCTAATGAGCAGTTTTCTGTGACACAGGGTTTGAGTTTTTCAGCTTTTATTTGCCTATTGGGTGACCTTGAGCAAGTCATTTAACCAAACACTGCTCTTGGCAGTTGGGAAAATGAGCTAGGTCCCACTATATTCTCCAGGCCTTTATGCCTAGTAACTACTATGAGCAATTATAGCTGGAATGCTGATTTCATCAATTCTTAGCTCTGAAGAGAATTAAAAGAAAAAAGCACCAAAATTATATATATCGTATTGCAATGTGTGCAAAGTTGTAACAACAATCTTCTACTGACCAAGATATTGGGAGCAAATAATTAGAGAGGGGAAGGTAATAGAGTGGGATAAGGCCAAGCAGAAGTTTGGACAGCAGGTTAGAAACTACCTTCCGTACTAGTACAGACAATAGAGAAAGGGATAGGGGGTGTGGTGGGTAAAAGACCATTTCTGGTAGAGTTTCTGGCTGAATCTAGAATAGAAGCTGCTGTTAAAAGACAAGTAGTTGGACATAGAAGTATTGCATGATGACTATAAAAATAAATCAGAGTAGATTAGAAAGCACTGAGAAGAGAGAGACTAGAAAAGCAATTTACAAGGGAAAAATGGGATGATAGCTATGTGGCTCCCAAGTATGCAACAATGTCCAGAAGATTTTTGCTTGGAAGTATCTGCATAGGGATTTTTATACAGCAAGCATACCTCTGAAATGTTCCTCATTATGAGGAATATTCCTCAATTTGAGTCTTATAATGTCCATGTTCCATGCTGCACCACATGTTACATATTCATTGTTATGTTTTAACCAATATCCATGGTAAATAATAATGAATTATATTAATTCATCAAAGACCATTTTATAAGTATACATTATCTCGGTTAACCATGCTGTAACCTTCCTATATAAAGTTGTTATTAAGTGTTCTACATTTTGCTCATTTGTTCCACATTATTTGAGGCTCTGTTCTACATTTTGGAGATGCAATGTTGAAACCTATGATGCCGAGTAGACTTCACAGAATTTCTCAGGTAGATACCCAATGCTACAGATGCAATGGATAAGAGATAGGTAATTGGAAACATATTTTTGGGAATGTATTGAGATGGCATATTTTAAAGATTGCTCACAGAGTACTTTGCCAGAAATGTTGGTGGAGCAAATGGTTATAACTAAGGAAGCAATTATTCTGAGCTGGGATATAAGATCTGAATTGCCAGGACATAGTAAGACCTTATTATGTTTAATGCTTTTGTTATATTGTAAATGAGATAAAGGAATTGGAGATGGGGTCTTTAGAAAAGGGAAGGAGCAAATTATGTATAAATAAATGTAATTTGTGGGAACAATACATGCAAAATAATGTTCAAGAGGAGGAATGCAGTTGAAGGGAAGGCAGAAATTGAGTGATTTATGTAATGTTGAAGTGAATGATTTTGTGTCTTTCGGCTTTTCCCGGTTAGGAGTCGCCACAGCGGAACTCCGGTCTGCTAATGATTGGCAGTAGATTTTTACGTACTGGCTTGCCGGGCCTAATGCATAACCTTCAACGAAGGAGCACCCATTCATGCATGTCGCCACACAGAAGACACTCTAACTGAGAATCGAATGGGCAATGTCTAACTGTGAGGCGACAACGCTACCGCAGCACCACCACTGCAGTTGCAATGTTGAGGTGAATGATAATTGTTAAAAATAAAACATATGTATATTGCCCAAAAATAATAAAAAATATTGTTATGGTTTGTTTTCTTTTATATTAATGTATGTGCACCTATGTCATTGTTTAAAGTGAGAAGATTTAATAAAGATGTTAAAAGATCTGTTGAACAAAATGGTTGAATGTTGGACACTAGGAAAGGGAACAAAATGAAAGGTGATGGCTTAGTCCCTACAACAACCACAATCATAAGGTTACAAAGAAAAGTGAGAGGCTTGGAGGGAATGACGTAGTTATATGCCAGGGTTATTTAATGTAGCTAGGATCTTCTTTTACAATTAAAAATATTAAACTCAAAGGACTAGATGGCAGACCAGGCACAAAGAAGAAGGACCAAAATATAGGCTGGATTCATAAAGGTTACGACAAAGTTTACACTAGCAGTACACCTAGTGTAACTCTTCTGAATGAACAGACAGGACAAGCATTGTGGTAGGGATGTTCTTGAACACTTTTGGTGGTAACCTTTATGAATCTTGTCTCATGTTTTTTTTTTTGTTTTGTTTCTTTTTTTAAGGACCAAACTATGTTTATAAAATAGACAAAGGAAAGAGAAGAAAAAATATCAAATATTAATCAGGATAAAAGCATTAATGAAGTAGGAAGCAAAATACTCCACCACATGATCAGAGAGAGAGAACAAACATAAATTAATTAAAATTTAGAATTAGTTAACATTTTAGAACCTATGGGGGCCAGAGAGTTCATACTATAGTATATATTATGTACAGAATAAAAAAAAAAAAAAACAAGTAAAAAACTGCAGAGACCACATGGAAAGTGTAGAAAGAAAATGAGATATTGCTGATGGTTGTTTTGGAAATTCAAAGCTTTGCAATGGTGTTGGTAAAATGAACACGCACTAATGCTGCTGGGAACATTTGTCCTAAAAAATCGAATGAAATGTAGGTGTCTTGAGCTTTTTAAGTCTCTAGCAATATGGGTATTCTTATCACAGTCCTCAGATTTATAGCCACTGTTCTACAAGAACTGTATATCATATTGGGAATCACTTTGATCCAAACAAACCCATGCCATCACCAATCTGATGGCCTATCGTAAGCATTATAACCGACCAATGAAAAGTTTAATAGATAGATTTTCCTGTTCAAAACCCTGCAACTAGGTTAGAGTTCTGCACTTTTGTTTTTTCCTAAACAGAAGCCCTAATAACTACTACTGAATTAAGTCCATTCTATGTAATTTATGAAGGAAGCCCTTAAAGCATATGGGATAAGTGCATTTTGTATTCTTAATGAGTTACCTTAATAGCAGTGTACTTATTTTGGTATTTATTAGTAATCTGACTAAGATTTGCCTTGGTATGAGCTCTAGTGACAGAGGAGAAAGTACTTAGCTATTTCTAGCCCTCTAATTAATGTAGAACCTTGAAGTGTGCTATTTTGCTATTGACCAGAGGAATCGTTTGAATATTTTTAGCTTTTCTGTATTATTATAAGTTGCCCGCATTTGTGTGGCACTGCTCATTGTGAAGCCGCATTTAACCATGCACTATATAGATGCAGGCATTTAGAACCTTAACTTTCTCTGTATAACTTACTCCACGTATTCCTAATGTATTTAATAGTATTTTAGTTTATTTATTTTATTTTATTTTACATTTGTTAACTGGGAAATTCTGACTGGACTAGGTCCATTTACAGCTGAGGCCCAGGGAGAAAAGCTCCACATTGGCTAACAGTAGTTAATATTTTTATACAGAATTGTAAAGCAGACAAGGTGCATTATACAACAAACAAACAGATATTCACATTGAAATATAGACACAGTCAAGACACTTTCAGCAATTAGAGAAGTTACAAACAGCATGGATTAGGAGGTACATTCAGTCTGGAAGAATACCTATTAGCGTTTTAGTACTGTAGAGCATTACAGTGAGTAACTTGGTAGTTGTTCATGGGTATAAGGGGGAAAAGATAAGAAAGCTTAAATGTATTTAAGTAATACATGGACATAGCCAAGTATTCATCATATGTGATTTGAGGGAGTTTTTGAAGTGTGAAGTGATGGAGGCAGAGGTCAGTGGAGGGGGATGGCTATTCCATTTTCTAGCAACGGTATGGGAGTATAGTGCTTTTCCAGCTGTATCGTTTGTCTTAGTGATGCAGAGGAGAGATTTCTCACTAGAGCAGAGAGGGCAATTTGCTGTGTAGTGAGTAAGTTAGTGATGGGGTTTTATCTGGGTATTTAAGAATGTTGTAAGCAGTGACTAGCTGGTGATAATTAAGTAGTTGAGGTAGTTGTAGCCATTGTAGGTCCCTTAGAGCTAGACAGTGATGTTTTCTGAAGGTGGTGTTTTTAGCAAACTTGGCAAACTTGTTGTAACATGACTCTAGTTTGTCAAGGTCAATTTTTCTGATGTGGGTGAAAATTGGTGCTGCATACATTAGTGTGGACAATAGGTGAGTCTGGGCTAAGGTGATTCTTGCTTAATCTGAGAGGAAGTTTTTGTGCCTATATAACGTACTCATTTTTTGTGAACTTTCTTGATAGTTTGGGAGATGTGGACATCAAAGAGAACGTTATTGTCAATTTCAATGTCGAGGAGTTTGGTATGGATAGAAGGGGAAATGGTAGTGCCGTTTTTAGAGGTGATGGTAAAGGAAAGGGGAGTGGTCTTTGATTTTTGCGGGTAAATAGAAGTAATTTGGTCTTATTGGGGTTGATGAGTTGGATATCAGAGATCCATTTTTCTACAGAGTTAAAGGTTTCCTGGGTGAGTTGTTGTAGAATGGAAGGAGATGGAGCTGTGCAGATCAAAACTGAATCATCTGCATATTGAATCAGTGTGGCATGCTGGGTTGAGCTATGTAGATTATTGGTGAAGACAGAAAAGAGAATGGGCCCAGTATTGAGCCTTGTGGCACTCCTGTGGTAGTTGGAAGTTGAGGGGATAGTACACCTTGCCATTGGACAGATTGTTGCCTGTCAGATAGGTAGCTTCTGAACCTGGCTACAGTAGATGGGGCAAAGGATAGCGAGACTAGGGAATCTAGAAGAATGGTGTGTGAGACCATGTCAAATGCTTTGGATAAATCCAAGAAAATGTCAGATGTAAAGTTATTGTTGTTCCTGTGTTGGTTAACTAGATTAGTAAAAGAGAGAAGAGCAGTGGTTGTGCTGTGATGTGGGTGGAAGACATGTTGTGTGGTGGAAAGAAGTTTATGTTTATGACAACCACAAAGCATTCTATAGCTATGTCAATAATCTCAATGGCAACACTCAGATCTGCTCTGAGTTACAGCACAATGGCACTAAATATACAGAACCAGCTGATATTGCCAACATCCTGGCAGATAGGTTCAGTGCTAACTTTACCTCCCTCTCACCCCCTAAAGGGCCCATCTCTATACCGGAAGAATACAAAGTTCCTGTAATCATGGCTGCACAGGTAAAAACCACACTTTCCAAAGCCAAGAACACAGCATCCATGGGACCTGACAACATCCCAGGCTGCGTTCTACACGAATTACAGAACGAACTGGCACCCCACCTAAGTACCATGTTCAATCATAGCCTCACCTCAGGCTTTGTGCCCACTGAATGGCACACAGTGATGGTTATCCCACTCCACAAAGGGGAGCCACCACGGACCCCGGGAACTACTGCCCCATTAGCTTGATGAACCTGGTCTGCAAGGCTATGGAATGTATCATCATGGAACACATAAAAAATGACATTGGTAATCTCCAAACTCTGGACCCCACCCAGTTCGGGTTTGTAAAAGGCAGATCATGTCTCCTAAACCTGATAGACTTCTTTTAAACAGTCACCAAAGCCGTAGATGAGGGTAAGGTGGTTCACACAGCCTATCTAGATCTTGCCAAGGCTTTTGACACCATCCCCCACTCTGGAATTATAGATAAACTCACTAAACTAGGTATAAATCCCTATGTCACAAGATGGGTTGCCAACTGACCCACTGACAGAACCCACACCGTGAAAGTAGCAGGCTCCAAATCCAACGTCAGACCAATGACAAGTGGAGTACCACAGGGTTCCATCCTGGATCCTCTCCTGTTTGGTATCTACTTCTCTGAAGTACAGGCTAACACAGAAGGTCTTTGGACAATGAAGTACCAGATAACTGCAAACTAGGAGCCATAATCGAAACTCCTAACGATGTGGACATCCTACAAAAGGGCCGCACTGAGACAGATGTCTGGTGTCAAAGCCATGGCCTCAAGCTCAATGCCAAAAAGTGCATTGTCATCCCTTTTGGTAAAAATGTTGTACCCATGAACTACTACATAGGCAGTAGTTTAATTAACACCAAAAGTATGATAAGCGACCTTGGCACACAGATGGACAGTAATCTCTCCTTTGATAATCACATTGCCACAGTAGTCAGGAAATCCTTCTACGTTGCACACCTCATCACAAAAGGTTTCTCATCCAGGAAAAAAGAGGTCATTGTTCCCCTCTACTCATCACTCATTAGACCCATTATTGAGTACAATGCCCCTTTTGGTATGTATCTCACAAGAATCTACAACAACTAGAAAGGCTGCAGAAATACCTTACAAAGAGGATTACCAGCCTCAAACAGATGCCCTACGCAGACCGTCTCAAAAAACTCCAGCATCGCATATCATCTACTCAGAGGCGATCTCTGTCTAACATACAAAGCTATGTCAAACCCAGAGCTGTTGGATATGCTCCACTTAGAGAAATCCCAGTCCCTACGAGCTACATGCTGGAGGGATAGATTCCTGTCCCAGAGATTTCCCATGCTCTGGAACAAACTACCTATCTATATCAAACAAAGCTCCTAATTAGCACTCTTCAAGAAAAATTTTGATGATTGGATGGGAGATAGGAAATTCACTCCGGGGATCACTTCTGTGCCTCTGCTCGACAGGGGCACAGGAAAATTATTTTCTTGGGTGGCAAAAGCCAGGGTACCTTTTTGGCTAGGCCTATATAGGCCCTAGGTCCAATAGCCTAGTACCTACCTATGAACCTATGAAACTATGTGTGTGTTCAGAAATTTCATAATTTGATGGTGTATACACTTCTCTATTAGCTTAGACAGGGGATGTCAAGTAATAATAAGAGTCATAAGATAAATGCTATGATTTAAGATTATAATAAACTATCCAGGGTTGGGGGGGGGGGGATATGGGATATGGATGCGGATGATTGGATGAGGATGGGGATAGGATAGGATATATTCACAGCCATTTTTTAGGAGCAGGGCAGGTAAAGCTAGCAGCTACAAGGGGTTTTTTCAGTTTTAGAAGGAGATTTTTAATTGTAGAGGTGGAAACTGGTGATAGAGTAAAGGGGGAAATGTTTTCTAGACAATTGGCTGGGGTGTGTGAGGGGCTATTTTTGGATAGTGAAAAAAAAATGCTAGGATTTTTTTTGAAGTGTGGTGGTTAAATTGAGTGGCTATGTCCATAGTGTTATTGATGGAGTTAGGAGCTGGAGTAGTATCTTTGCCTGGTTTTAGTAAGGAATTGATTGACTGCGGAGATTTTTGTGGGTTTTTTTGAATATTTGCTTTGGGCACATAGGAAGTAGTTCTGTTTATCAAGTTTAGTTTGTTCCTTGGCCTGATTTCTAAGCTGTTGGTAATTTTGTTTGGAACAGGTGGTGTTTTCCCTCTTCCAGATATTCCAGGCTTTATCTCTCGATTTTAATAGGGCTCTAGTTTCTCTACTTAGCCATGGTGCATAGTTGGCTTTCACTCTAATTTTCCTAGCAGGGGCTAGTCTGTTAAGGACATTGGCAAAAGTACTATTAAAGTACTCAACTTCCTGTTCTAATCCAAGGGTTTTTAGTGGTTCCCAGTTACAATGGCTTAGAACAGTGTTAAGATCATAAGGGTTTAGGTTTTGGTCATCTCGTATTAGTCTATGAACTATGGGCTTGTGTTGGTTAGTGCGTTTGCGTAGTAGGAATGTGGGGAGGTGGTCATTGAGACCATCTGGTAGGCAGCCTGTCTGGTAGTTTTGTTTGGGGCAGTTGACCAGTACCAAATCCACAATGGATTGTTTTTGTGATTTTTTTATCTGTTCTAATGGGCTCTTGAATGAGTTGAGAGAACCAATACAGATTAATGTGGTTAGTGGGGCTATTGGAATTACAGGCTAACCAGTCAGTATTTAGGTCACCTTCTTGTGGTAAAGTATCTCTTGTCCACAGTAAGATTTCCTCTCCTGGAGGTATGTAGCAGCAGAGAATGTTGAATTTTTTGTTTTGTTTAAGCATAGGATTGAAATTAGGGTTTCAGCATTATTAAATTTAGGTACAGGGGTTTGAAGGGGTTGGAGGTTGAGTGTATTTTTAAAGAGAATGGCTACCCCTCCTCCTTTTCTACCTACTCTAACCAGTCTTAGGATATTATAGCCTGGGGGGAGGAATTCTTCATTTTTGGATGCTAGGTTTTAGCCATGTCTCTGTGATGGTCAGTATGCCAGGAGCATAATGGGTTATAAATGCATGCAGATCAGGTATCTTGTTAGCAATACTTCTTGTGTTGATATTAAGAACTAATAGGTCAGATATCTGTTTGGTTTTGAGTGGGCCTGGGTTTGGGTGTATGTCACCAGAGATAAGTAGTCTCTTTATGGTTACTAGTAGGTGTTTGGTTATGTGTGTTATTTCTATGCTGGATCTATGTGAGGTTCTTTTAGTGTTGCATCTTGGTATATAAATATTGTATGTATTTATATATATATATATATATATATATATATATATATATATATATATATATATATATATATATATAGTGTAGTATTAACATTAAGAATTGTAGGGATGATAGAGAAGTTTAAGTGTGTTTTTGTGAGTGTGGAAGTATGTGTTGTATGGAATGTGGTGTATAGAGGTAGGTTAGTTTGTATGGATGTCATGTAGGCTAGTGTTGTGAGGGCTAATGAGAGAGATGCTAGTGTGATTTGCATGATGTATGGTAGTGGTGCTTGGGTGATGGCTGTAAGGTGACTGAGGTAATGAGGTGAGTGTGGGGGTGTGGCTAGAGGGTATGATGTTGGGTAGGTGATTGGTGTAGGTAGTGGTCAGGTGTTGAGGGGTTAGAATAAATGTAGGTATAGAGGGGTGGGTGGCAAATGGGGGCAGGGTAGAGGAGTGGCATGATCTGAGTGAAGTGAGGAGAACGGAGCAGGGCCCGACCAGACCGCCAGATTGCAGAGACAATCAGGCTGTTCTTTTCAGGGTAAGTAATGGCCAAAAATTATCTATAATTTGTTTTGCAAATTTCCTTGAAATTTAGCTACAGGATTAGTTGTGGAGGCCTACTATGACACTGCCAGTGCTGCGCATCCCCAAGCGGTACTTTACAGATGTGGTAACCCAGAATGTAAAACAGAAAACATTAAGATAGCAAAATTAACCTTGTTTCTTTGTAGTTTCAGAAAGTATTTTAAAATAAATGACACTTTAACTGCTTTAGATTGCAGTAAGTTGCAAGTGGCAGTCCCCTTTGCATTGTGAGGCTTTCAATGGGATGGGCTGGGTTGAGCTAGAATGAGAGAGTAAAATAATCATAGGAAATGAGAAGGAGACATGGGTGCAGGTTAGGGTGGTAAGAAAAACAACTTATCTATTGTGTTTTCTAGTAAAAGGACTTTAGAACACATTAAAATAGCTCTGTTGCTCAATTAAACACTTTCAGGCTATGTATTGCTATAAGTGTCCCTAGGAAGTTACCAGAATGCACTTTAACAGCCACCATTAGTACTAAAGAAATCAAATAGTAACTAAAAATTAGGCTTCTACTTGTACAATAACAGCGTAACATATAGAGCTTGTAGCAGGCCTGACAGTCGCAGGATCCCTGTCACATCACACCAAGTTTTAGCATGCTTAGCCTGGCTCCTGTATTTATCTAGGCAACTTAAAAGTACCAAAAATAATAATTTATGCATCACAGCATATCAACGTTGTAGTCGATATGACCAAATCTTGCAAGACTAAGGTCTTATCTACTAAATTTAGTATAGAAACAGTTAAAAGCCCTGATAAATGTGAACGCTTAGCCTGGCTCTTGTACTTAGCTAGGCAACTTACAAGTACTAGAAATAATCATTCATGCAGCACTATGTATCAGTTCTGTAGTCACTATGACCATATCTTGCAGGATATAGGTCCTATCTACTGATTTTAGTATACAAACTGTTTAAAGCCCTATTACATGTGACCATTCCACCACACATCTGTTACTTATTACGACATTGCAATCAAGCAAATAGCACTATGCTAGTCACCTGTAAGTAGTTATGTGAAGAGCCCCTGGTTTGCATGAAGAGGCATATCACTCTTCATATGTAAACTTAGATTGTTTGTTTTAGACTAGCCTTACATTATTTGCGTTAGACAGATAGTATTTCAGTTAATCAACTCCAAAATTCTTAGGTACCATTCCCCTGTCAGCTGATATTAGTAAGAAGCTGGAACCATGGATTTGCACTTTCCAACCATCTCTATAGCCAGCTTAGTTGAAATGGGCATCTAAGACAATAAAGCAATTTTCTCATGTTTACTGACAACCATTACTTAAAAAGAATAACATTGTGCAAGAGATGTAGTATGTTAATGGAGGCAGAACTTGTGAAGATAGGTGAAGGCTGCCAGCCTAGCTAGACAGAATGTTGTAGATAATTCTGTCATCTGTAAATATTTATGTAAACCACAGGCTTGTTCTCTTAAATGTGAAAAGACTGTATTGGATGTTGAACTGAAAAAAATGTAACAACAGTGCACTCTGCTATAAGTCAAACATTGTGAAATTCTTTGATCTAAAACCCAGAGCCAAGATGTCTAGAGGGAGGCATTCTACCTATTGTTCTGAGGCCAGAGTTAATGGCTAGAATTTACATATATAATTTCTTTTATTGCTCTGGCTTCTTGACCAGCTGCAAGATCAAAAGGGCTATTAACCTCTGAGTTTCTGTTAGCCTGGAAACCAGAAAAAATGATTTAATCTGAAATGAATCAGTGGAACTGTGTTATCAATTTAAGGACAGAAAGAATGAGGGCATTTAGCATTTGTCTTGAGAACATCCAACTCACCAGCACTCTGTCTGTGTTCTACATGTAAGGTTATTTTAGAACTGTGTTTTCTGGGAGCTAGGAAGATTAGATTTGGGTTTTTTTCCGTATTGATGTCAGAACTTTTCTACTGTATTATTTTAACTATTTCTCTGTGATCTCTTCTTGACTAGCACTGTGTAGTAAGAAGTATTGTCTTGTGTTTTTATTATTTATTATTAAATATATTTAAACCTTTCAACTGTGGCTGTTTTGTGTAGAGCTAACTTAAGCACTAAGAGTACATTGCACATTGTATTTAGTGATATTGTACCACGCCACTCCAATAGCTTTGCTGTTCAGTCACACTTACCATTTGGATAATAAGATTGCACAGTATAATTGGACACCCTTTCATAAAGGCCTTTTAGTAGCTGATAAATATTAGTGAGTGGTGGCAAGTGGTACTACCATATAGTCTGGATAAAAGGGGCACAGCTGGAGAACCTGTGCCAGTCTTCCCCAGGAATGTCTGTGTGGTTGTATATAACTCTTATCTCAAAGTGTGTGTGTGTCAGCTACTTGGGCAGGGACACGAAGCACTGGTTGGACAGAGAGGGTGCTGGAGGTTTTAGCTTCCTACTAGGTTGACATCTGGACCCCATACCTGTGCCAGTGGGGAGTCTTATTGGGGACCTGGAGGGAAAGAGAGAAACCAGCCCCAGACTGACTGTGATCTCTGTGTGCTCTTAAGGGAAATTGTACTTTACTGTGTGTGTATTTATTATCCTTTCCCTATATGGTCGCCCCTCACTTGTGTTAGTGGTGAGGATTGAGGCTCCTTGATTGCTGGACCAGAAAACGGGCGTCACATATTAATTGTTTGGCAGTGGTGAGATATCCACACTGCATATTAATTAGTTGGCAAATACTAATTGGCTTGTAGTGGTGTCAGTAGTGTGAATTCCCGTAGCTTGTGTACAGTGATCACTGAGGGTGTTTTGTACTCTAAATCAGCCACTCAGTGAATACTCAGAGTTCAGATCACAATTGTTTTATTTTTTTTGTTAGCTTAGTTAGTCAAGGAGAGCAGGCAGCATGTCAGCAGAGGAGTACAGAAAGCTGACAAGGAGCCAGCTGGCTGAGATGTGCCAGGCTAGGGGACTGGTGCATGGAAACTTGACTAAGGCAGACATAATTTCAGCTTTGGTCACAGCTGCATCAGAAAACAGCAACCAGGAGGATGATCAGACTGGCAGTGGAGATGTACCACACTCAGAGAATAGACAGCTCAACCTTTCTGCAGAGGACTTACAAATCAATCTGGAGCTAAAGGGACTTGAGTTGGAGGCCAGGCATTTGGAAATAGAAGCAGCTGAGAGACTGAGGCATCTAGAGAGTGAGGACAATGAGAAACTGCGAAGTATGCAGACTGAGGAGAATGAGAAACTGCTATGCCTGGAAGCTGAGGAAAAGGAAAGGCAGAGGCAGCATGAAAAGGAGATGCTGACTCTTCACCAGAGTCATGGAGGTAATGGGGAAGGGAGTAACTGGACCCCAGAAGCACAAAATGTCAGTAAATTTCTTCTGCAGTTTACAGAGGGGGATAATTTTGATAGTTTCATTCATATGTTTGAGAGGGTATGTAAACAGTATGATGTTGACCAAAGGCTCTGGTTACGGTTCCTGACCCCCTTACTCCATAGTAAAGCTCTAACTGTGTAGTCTAAACTTGCTGAGCATGAATGTTTTGATTATACTGCTGTTAAGAATTGCTTGTTAGAATGTTTTAACACCTGAAATGTATAGGATAAAGTTTCGTGAGCATAGACGCAAGGCAGATGAAAGTGTGTGTGAATATGTTGCTGACTTATTTTCATATGTGTGTGAGTGGATGTCAGGTCACAACTTTTGAAGGGCTGGCAGACATTTTGGTGAGGGAACAAGCCCTTAGCACTTTGCCTGAGGACATGAGGATCTGGCTAGCTGATAGACAATGTGCTACGTCAGATGAGTTAGGGAAGAAGGGAGACCTACACCTAGCAAGCAGGGCATCCATGCACAGGAAAGGGTCCCCCAGTACTGCTCATGGATCTAAAGGAACCTATGGTGGGCAGCACAAACTGCCCCAACAGAATCTGCCAGTAGCAGGGGAAGCTACTAGTCCAGGTACACGTTCAGGACCTAGGGTTAAATGTTTTGAATGCAACCAGTGGAGCCATGTGGCATACAGATGTCCACAGAGGCAAGTTGGGGTACAAAAGGTGAGAGAGCCAGTAAGTGTGGAAGACAAAATGCCAATAGTAGGTTGTCTTGCAACAACAGGGCTACTGAACTATCATCCTGCAGACGTCCTGATAGGGAAGGATTTGGATGAGGCAGTACCATGTGCTAATGCAGTTATATGCACTCAGGCTGGGAGACAAACATGTGGGTCTGATAGCCTGGGGGAGACCCAGACAGACTGCATACTTGCAGCCAGGACTGGTGAGGTGATTACTTCAGGAAGGGAGATACTCTGTAGCAGTGAGACTGAAGGTGAGCCACAGCTGCTTGTGGGTATTGATGTTCCCTTGGACAGAGTGACTGCAAAGGTAGAGGTGAATAGTAGTACCCAGGCTGACAGTGGGGCACCACTGTCAGAGGATGCCAGACTTCCTGTGGAAGGGGAGCTGGGAAGGGTTACAAAGAGAGAGTTGAGACAGGCTCAGCTCTCAGACCCTACATTGCAAGACCTGAGGCAGGTAGCTAGTGATCCACCTGATTCTCAAGGGAAGGGGGATTCTGTATACTGGAACAAAGGGTTACTGTATAGAGCGTGGATCCCTGAGAGAGGGCTAGAAGGTGAGAGAGTACAGCAGTTGTAGTGCCTACAGCCCACTGTCTGGTGCTTCTAGCCATAGCCCTTGATATCCCTTTTACAGGTCATATAGGCATAAAACATACAAAGAGACGTATTATGCAGAACTTCTTTTGGCCTAGAATTTTCAGCAATGTAATAGGGTACTGCATTACCTGTGAGCAGTGCCAAAAGGTAGGCAAGGCACGAGACAAGGTGAGAGCTCCTTTGGTGCCTTTGCTTGTGACTGAGGAGCCATTTCAGAGGGTAGCTATAGATATTGTGGGGCCTCTGAGTACACCAAGTTCCACAGGGAAAAAGTATATCCTAGTGGTAGTAGATTATGCTACAAGATACCCTGAGGCAGTGGCTGTGTCCTCCATTGAGGCAGAAAAGGTGGCAAATTATTTGTTAGAGATTTTCAGCAGGGTAGGTTTCCCAAAAGAAATACTTACTAACAGAGGTGCCAATTTCATGTCAGACCTGCTGGCTTGTCTGTGGAAGTACTGTCAGGTGAAGCACCTGAAGACCACCCCCTACCATCCCCAGACTAATGGTCTTGTTGAGGGGTTAACCTCTACAATCAAGTTCATGCTATGGACATTTGCAGACCAGTTTAAGAGAGAGTGGGACAAATATTTTTCCCATCTGTTGTTTGCTTACAGAGAGGTTCCCCATGAATCCACAGGTTTTTCACCCTTTGGGTTGCTGTATGGACATAGGGTGAGGGAACCTCTATATTTAATTTGAGATGAGTGGGAAGGTGAGTGTGAATCTCACAAGGAGTCTGTTGTGGCATATGTCCTAAAGCTCAGGACAAGGCTTAGGTTCTCATGGGGTTGGCCCAGGAGAAACCGGCAGAAGCCCAACAACAGAAAAAGGTATGGTATGACAGGAATGCTCAGGCTAGAGAGTATGCTGTAGGGCAGCAGGTAATGGTCTTCATTCCTGTCAGACCTGCAAGCAGCTTGGGAGGGACCGTACAAGGTGGTAAGAAAGGTAAGTGATGTTAACTACATGGGAGAACTGCCAGGCAGGAGGCAGGAGCACAAATTGTACCATGTTAACAAGATGGAACCTTACCATAATAGGGAGGCCCTTGTGTTGAGTATTTGCAGTGGATTGCAGGATGAGTCTGAGGGAGATCTGGTGAATGATCTCCTCAGTGAGGCTCGGACTGACACCTCAGTGGAAGGGGTAGTAATGTCCCAGCAGCTATCTCCTACCCAGGTACGAGAAATCCGAGCAGTGTTACAGGAGTTTGGGGATGTGTTCACTGGGAAACCAAGGTGCACCCGCCTGGTGCAGCACCAGGTGGATACAGGACCTGAAAGGCCTATTAGGCAGGCCCCTTATAGGGTACTTGAGAGAGTCAGACTCTGAGGGAGGAGATACAGGAGAAGTTGGAACTATGGGTAATTCAAGAGTCCAACAGTCCCTGGGCCTCCTCACTGGTGCTGGTGTCAAAGGAGGATGGCAGCACCAGGTTCTGTGTAGACTACAGGAAATTAAATAGTCACACAGAGTCAGATGCTTACCCCATCCCTAGGACAGATGAGGCCCTAGAGCAGCTGGGTGGGATTAAGTATCTTACAACCATTGATCTTACCAAGGGTTACTGGCAGGTGCCCTTGACTCCCAGTGCTAAAGAGAAGTCAGCATTTGTAACTCCTTTTGGCTTGTATGAGTTCACAAAGATGCCATTTGGGATGAAAAATGCCCCAGCGACTTTCCAGAGGCTGGAAGATCACATCCTAGCAGGAGGGTTTGCCCTTGCTTATCTAGATGATATTGCCGTCTACAGCTATTCCTGGCAAGAGCACCTTCAACATGTCAGGGAGGTGCTGGGCAGACTACAGAGGGCAGGGTTGACCATTAAGCCCAGAAAATGTCAGGTGAGTATGGCAGAGGTCTCCTACCTGGAACATAGTGTGGGGAGTGGTAAGATCAGGCCAGAACCTGCCAAAGTGGAAGCCATTCAGGCATGGCCTGTACCTGTTACCAAAAAGCAGTTGGCATTCTTAGGGACAGCAGGATACTACAGAAAGTCTGTCCCCAGTTATAGTACCATAGCTGCTCCCCTCACAGACCTGACAAGGAAGAACAGGCCAGATAAGGCAGTGTGGACCACAGCATGTTAGCAAGCATTCCAGAAGCGTATTAACCTCTGAGTTTCTGTTAGTCTGGGAACCAGAAAGAAATTATTTAATCTGAAATGAATCAGTGGTACTGTGTTGTCAGTTTAAGGACAGAAAGAATGAGGACATTCAGCATTTATCTTGAGAACATCCAACTCACTAGCAGTATGCCTGTGTTCTATATGTAAGTTTATTTTAGAACTGTGCTTTCTCTTAGATATAGCTAATAACTAGGAAAATTAGATCAGTTTTTTTCTATATTGATGTCAGAACTTTTCTACTGTATTATTTTAAGTACTTCTCTGTGATCTCTGAACTCTTGACTAGCACCATGTAGTAAAAAGTATTGTCTTGTTTTTTATTATTTATTATTAAATATTTTTAAACCTTTCAAGTGTGGCTGTTTTGTGTAGAGATAACTTAAGCTCTAAGAGTAAATTGCATGCATTTAGTGATATTGTACCAAGCCACTCCAATAGCCTTGCTGTTCAGTCACACTTACCATTTGGATAATGAGATTGCACAGTATAATTGGACACTCTTTCATAAGGGCCTTTTAGTAGCTGATAAATATTAGTGGGTGGAGGTAAGTGGTACTACCGCATAGTCTGGGTAAAAGGGGCACAGCTGTAAAACCTGTGCCAGCCTTCCCCAGGAGTGTCTGTGTGGTTGTATATAACTCTTATCTTGAAGTGTGTGTGTGTGTGTGTGTGTGTGTGTGTGTGTGTGTGTGTGTGTGTGTGTGTGTGTGTGTCAGCGACTTGGACAGAGACACAAAGCACTAAATGGACAGAGAAGATGCTGGAGGTTTTAGCTTGCCCACTAGGCTGACATCTGGACCTTATAGCTGTGCCAGTGGGGAGTCTTATTGGGGACCTGGAGAGAAAGGGAGAAACCAGCCCCAAACTGACTGTGATCTCTGTGTGCTCTTAAGGGAAATTGTACTTTATGGTGTGTGTATTTATTATCCTTTCCCGATAGGGACGCCCCTCACTGGTGTTAGTGGTGAGGATTGAGGCTCCTTGACTGCTGGGCCAGTGCACGGGTGTCACAGAGCTCTCACATGTATTCACTACAAATAACAAGCAGGTTGTCAGCACCATACAACACCACACTAAACTAATCACACACAGCTCAGAGCAAACATATAGACATACCAGACCTCTCCACTGTCCAGATTTTCACAGAATGTCCAGATTTTTGCCTTATATTTTTTGTCTGTTTCTCATAAAAGTTTGGTTTCCTGGCAAATCACTAGCTAATTATTGATGATTTAATTCAGACAATAATGACAGACATTTGAGTTTCAGACATCATGTCTATCAGAAAATTCATGTTAACATAAAACCTTTTATTCCATCAACTTTCTAAGTTTGTAAGAACAATATTTAAACAGTGTCACTATTTTTAGGCCTTTCTCCCCATTGTTTATGGCTTCATCCAGATTCCTTGCCCTAAGAGATTGAGAGGTATGAGGCATACATATGCTGACACTCCTAAAAGTAACCTATCTAAACCTCTTACAAACACACAAGATAGGCAGCATCCACCATGAAACATACATCCAAGAGTCACAGGGTCTCATGTCAAAAGCACATAAGGCACACATCCACATAATCCAATATCTTAGTTATAGGTGACTCCATAGTGAGACATACCGATGTTCCACTCACCAGGATGTGCAAGGAGAGGGTCATGATCAGTTGCCTATTAGGCACCAGGAATTACCACATCACATAAGCACTCAAATTCTTGCACTATGTGTATACATATGACACAGTAATTGTACATGATGTGGGTGCAAATGACTCAATACATATCTCCCTGAACTATATGAAGAGAGACAAAATGGAACTCTAGGAATATGTATCTGAGGCAGGTATGAACCTAACCTTGAGCAGTATTCAACCATCACCAAGAATGATGCTACAATATGAGCAAAAGATAATTAATTTCAACAATTGGCTTAGTATCTGGTGTCATTTAAAGGGGGCACTACATATACTATCCTGAGAACAGATGGTACCAGTCCTAACTGCTTTGCCAGGGATGGCCCACGCCAATTTCCACAAGGCTTCTGTATATTGACCAAAATCTTGTCCACCCCCATAGTGTCTTTTTAGGCAATGTCAGGTCAGTCTTCTAAAGTTTCTAGTATAACTAAACAGAATCTGGACAACATTAAGGTATTGCTGATCAATGCTAAGAACCTTAAAAAAAGAAATTCACACTCAACAAGCACTACTTACCCTGAAAAATGTTGATATATGCATCATCACAGAGACCTGATTCAAGACCAGTCAAAGCACTCCATTAGTACAGGGCTTCAGTGCCTATCCATCTACTATCCATGTACTATCCATCTACTATCCATGTACTAGGAGGTGTCTCTATATTCTTAAAATAAATCTCACCTCCAGACTCATTAGATAAGATAAAGACCTGGAACTCCTCCACATCCAACTTACTATAAACAAACCACTTATCACATCATAGCTAACTATAGGACCATCTCTATGTTCTCCTTGGCACATGCCTCCTACATAGCCAGTATGGAGTCCCTCCCTATGTATTAATCCAAACGCCATTCTCCTAGCAGACTTCAACTATCCCTTCATAAATTGGGAGACTTATATGTCCTCAAACATGTATGCCCACTTATTCCTAGACTTCATCAATACAAGCTGTCTGGACCAGTTTGTCTACACCCCAACCACTGGTGATAAAATCCTGGATTTGGTCCTTACCAGTATGAGGCAGCTCTGTTCCCCACAAACTGTAACATCCCCTGGACAAAATGGACAAGAAGTTAGTTATATTCGCTTTAAGACTGAAGTCTGAAGCATCTGGCAATACCTCTGTACTGAAAAATTATGCAAAGGCTTGTCTATAAAAGCTGAGAGATGACCTAGCTAAATTCAAAAGTCCCTTCCATCTTGATGATCTCACTGCTTATGCAGAATCCTTTACTGTCAAATCCTATGCACACGTAAAAAGCTAAATAGACAGATGTGTCCCCTTCAGAAATAAATACAATGCCAAATTCAAAAATAATCCTTTGTGGTGCAACCTTAATAAGAAACAGGCTCTATAATACAATGAAAAATGTCCTTGCATTCCAAAATAAATCTAACTTTCAAGAAGTTGGAAATGCTCTTGCTAACTAAACAATGAATTCTGGTCTAGATCAAATCAACTAAAGCCAGATACAAGTCAAAAATAGCCACCCAGGTGAAGGATAACCACAAAACATTCTTCAACTATGTTAGAAATCTCATAAAAATGTCCAGGAGCAGCTAGAGTTAATAGTAAATGATATCACACACCTGGACCCAAGAGGACATAACCAATTTGGTAGCAGAGAAATTCAGCTATAATTTCTCCCTCCTCTCCCTTTCAATATTCTCAGAACAAATACCCTTATCAGCACCCCCCCCCCAAATCTCCCAAGAACAAGTTTTCAAGACACTATCTAAAGCCAAAAACACCATGTCTGTGGGGTCTGATAACATTTCATGCTGCTTACTGATTAGCCTAAAACAAGGCTTGTCAGACCCCCGCCCAGAGGCTATTCAATAATAGCCTTGAAACAGGCTTTGTGCCGGATTAATGGGGGACAGTAACAATCATTCCCTTGCACAACGGTATGGCTTCAATAGTCCCTGGTAATTATAGGTTCATTATTCTAACCAGTCTCATCTATAAGGCTATGAAAAATTCCACTGTGGAACTAATACATAGGGATATAGGTAAATGACAGACTCTTGACCCAACTAGGTTGGATTTGTCAAAGAAAGGTCCTTTCCACTTGACCTAGGTCACCTTCCTTGAAAAAGAAACTGTGGCAATGCATGGGGACACATCAGTGCACACAACATATCTGGACCTCACATAAACTCTCCCAGCTAAATGCTAACTCCTTTGTAACATACTGGATAGAAAACTGGCACACAAACACATCCCAAGAAATAAGGGTGGGGGGCTCTAACTCCTCTAAAAGACCTGTCACTAATGGAGTGCCCCAAAGTTCAGTCCTTGAGCCACTTTTCTTTGGCAGTTACTTCTTGGAGGTCAAAGTTAACACTATGTGTTTGTAGCTGATCAAGTCTGCAGACTTGGTACCACCATAAATTCTGCAGAGGAGACCAGTATCCTACCAGAGGGACTGTCCCAAACAAATAGTTGGTGCCAGAACCATGGACTAAAACTAAATGCCAAAAAGCGTATAACTGTATCCTGTGGCAGGCATGTCTCCCCTTGCAACTATCACACTGACAACATCCTCCCTGAAAACTAATACCATAGTTAGAGATATGAGAACCTGTGTCAACAATGAACTGTCCTTTGATCACCACATATCCACTAGTGTAAGGAAGTTCTTTTTCATCACACAGCTTATATCTAATGGTATGGTGTCGAGATCCAAATATTCCTCTGGACTTAGCACTCATTAGGCCAATCATTAAGTATAATGCCCCTTTCAATATATACCTCTCCAAACACTTGCCACAACTTGAAAGGTTTCAATACTTTCTCAAAAAAAAAAAAACTTGAGGGGCCTAAATCATAAAAGCATAAAAGCTATGCAGACTGACTCAGAGTCATGTCTCTTTTCTCTGTATCATACAGGCTAATAACAGGCTACCTCTGTTTCACATATTTCACATATAGAGCCTCAACAGATCCTATTGTGTCAGACCTATTACACGTTTGCAAGTTCAGTACAGTAGAGAGTCGATTATCTGAACGTTGATTATCCAAAACGTCAATTATCCGAACCAGCCTTCCAAAGTTTTCTGGTAGGAAAAATCATAAAGTCTGAATATGTAAACATTATACGTATTTGCGTGAGCATGTTTTTTGAGCTTGTAGCCAGCTCATGTTTGAAAAATATTCTTTATTGTCCACTTGAATTGCTGAATGGTTGAAAAGTGTATTACTGCGTGCAGACAAAACAAGATTTTAGACATTTTTTATCCGTTTCAATTATATGTTTGATTATCCATGTTCCCAATTAGTCTGGATAATTGGATGTCTTCTGCAGTGTCTTAAAAACCTGCCAAAAGGCCCTCATTCTGTTTTGCAAAATTAACAGAATATGCCAGAGAAATATACATGCTTCACAGAGAATACTGTTGCTATGGAACTGTCTTCTACTCCACATAAAGCAAAGTACTTTTCTTTCTCTTTTCAAGTGTAATTTAGACGAATGGAAGGCAAACTACAAATTCACCCCCAGTTTAGCACCACTGGCCATCATGTATAGTGGAAACATGTAATTACCTCCAACATATACTTGTTCAGCCCATCTTGGGATATACATATTGCAAAATATAGGGGTTAATGACTACCACAGGAATGCAAAGCTAAGCTTTTAAGATCCTTACAGATCAATAGCCTAGTAAGTGCTATGAACCTATAAATAATTATTAGATATGATCAGACATGTGTTGGCAGTTGTGATACAAATGCCTCAGGGTTTTGTCTAGGAAAAACTGGTTAAAGAATCCATAGATGCCAACAGCTGCCTGCTAAAGTAATACAAATTGCTCATGATGATCAAAAACAAAGGCATAACAAAGAAAAAATAAAAATAAAGACAGCCAGAGGTAGACAAATGCTACTGGATCCATAAATGAACATGGAATAACCCTAAGTCAAAACACAAAATATGGCTACCAACTCATCTAAATAGTGGCGATTAAAAAAAATTGAAAGTCCCAAAAATGGTAAAACTGCAATAACTCATTTTGTAGCAGGGGGGATATGCTCCCTGCACCACACAGATGTGAGGGTCACTGATCTATAACCCCCCCCCCATATTCTGGCTACCCAAAATCTTTCTGCCACTCTTATCTCTCCTCAACCTGGGAATGCTCCTGCTCCCACCCATCCTAAACCTCCTCTACATCCATCTTGCAAACTTCACTACTTAAAAGCACTAGCTTTCCCCCTACTATACTTCTCCCACTTTGTCACCTCCAATCTCTCCATATAACTCTCTACCTCTCATCTCCTCAAGAATGTAATTAACCCTTCAGTCTTGCTGTCTTTATATTGTTTTAAATTGCACAATGGCTATGTTATTCTAGGTAAAAATGTGTAGAATCCCAGTGACTGTAATCACAACAATTTCTTGTATTAATGTTTTTTTTACCACCAATATATATATATATATATATATGGGTCTATCTCGCCCTTGAATTACATAATGATCGAAAATGGACCAACAAGTCTCCGAATAGCGACGGTCAGATGTACGCCACCGACGCCAGAAGATGCGATGCTGGTGTTTAGTAGCTAGGGGACGGGATAAGTGAGCGAGAGGTTAAGGGGGTGAAGGAATGGTCTGCGAGAGAAGGTAAGGTGCGTAGGCGTTGGTGTAGGGCTGTAGGGTAGGGGTGGTAGGGAGGGGTTAAGTGAGGGGGGGTTGAGTGGTGTGAGTGTGTGTAAGGTAGTGGTGCGATGTTGGTGTTTATGTGTTTTGTTTTTGTTGGTATGTTGTGTGTCGTTGTGTTTTGTTGTGAACTGTCGATCTTCCTTCTCTTCTATAGTAGTTATAGCTTGTTTTGTTTTTGGTGTCGGTTATTTCGTTTTCGGTATTTTAAAATGTCGATGAACTCAGATAGATCCATATATATATATATATATATATATATATTTTTTTTTTGTTTTGTTTTGTTTATGTATGTACCTGGAGCTTTTCTCCCTGGACCTCCATTGAAAAAGGGCTCACTATGGCCCAATGGACTCTCCCGATTAACAAACTATAAATAAATAAAATAAATAAATAAAATAAATGTACTATCTGTAATGTTGTAGGAAATTCGCAGAAAATGATATAAAAGCTAAAAATGAAAGCAAAATCACATTTTCCATTTTTTTCTGAGTCATTTAATCTTAAGAGATAACATTACAGCACTTGTAGAAAGCAATATGTGGAAACTGGGAGATCAGTAACACAACATTTTACTTAAAGATATACAACACTTCAAGTGCATAGTGTTCCCAGTGCTATTATTCTTATTTAAGACATAAATTATTTTATTTAAGACATAACTATACATATAACAACAGTTTCAACAGTATTGCATAGATCATTTCATAAAGATATCATTTTATGCAGTTAGCATAAACATTTTTGTCAATGTGTCTAAATAACAGGCTGGAGGAATGAGTGAGGAGAATTAGTAAGAGGAGTAGGAGATGGTCAGGTCTTGAATGAGGGGGATGTGGAGCAGTTACAGCTCCAAATGGAAAATAGGTAGTTGAATAAATAATTTTTAAAAGTTGCAATGTTTGGACTAGATCTGAGAGTTACAGGAAGAGAGTTCCACTTTTTGGCAATATAAAAACCACGAAATGGCTGGTAGCTAGAAGACAAGCACAACTCCAAAAACTCCAACAGCTTTATTGCAATGATAATTCCACACACGGAGCTGAAACTCTCCACACAATAAAATATGTACACGGTTGAGCGCTTTCATCTGCCAAACAGCAAATTTCATCAGAACCAAGAAACACTAAATACTTGCCCTTATATATCTATATGGGCGCCAAAGTTAATTGAATAATTATGCATAAAATCAAAACATTGTGCCTGCAACAAGTATCCTGGTGACTTGTCTAATAATTGCTAGTGTGCTAGTGCTATGCTAGCTACATACTTTATAATAACTAGTTTCAATACTTGAAACAATTAGTTTCAACATTTGAACTAATATTTTTAGATTTTACAATTAATATTCTTAGATTTCACAAGTTGCATCAATGTTCTAGTATGTACACTTTGTATTAATTATTAGTAAAAAATGTTTTAATTTTTATATGCAAGTATGACTAACATGTTATATGCAATTTTGTACAGTTTTTAATAGGTTTAGAAACATCATTATTATCATTATTAATTTTATGCATATATTTTGGTATGTATGCAAGTTTTTTACATTATACATTTTTTATTTTATATTATATTATACTTTGTTTGGTGCAGTGGTTATCACAGCAAGAGGTTCTCACATCCCAAAGACATGCTGCAGGTGGATTGGACACTCTAAATTGGCCCTAGGTGTGCGTGTGAGTGTGCCTTCTGTGGACTGGCAACTCGACACCGTAAAACTCCACTGCCATTCAATGTGCGGACAAGGTGATCCGAAGAAGAAGATTATATTATACTTTGTTAAATTATATTAAATTACATCAAATCAATATGTATTAGTGCAAACAGTGCAATACAGGTTTACAACACTAGCAATTATTAGACAAGTCACCAGGATACTTGTTGCAGGCACAATGTTTTGATTTTATGCATAATTATTCAATTAACTTTGGCGCTCATATAGATATATAAGGGCAAGTATTTAGTGTTTCTTGGTTCTGATGAAATTTGCTGTTTGGCAGATGAAAGCGCTCAACCGTGTACATATTTTATTGTGTGGAGAGTTTCAGCTCCGTGTGTGGAATTATCATTGCAATAAAGCTGTTGGAGTTTTTGGAGTTGTGCTTGTCTTCTAGCTACCAGCCATTTCGTGGTTTTTACAGTGCTGTTGGATTTTTGGTTGTTCCTGACTTTTTGGCAATAGTATGGGAGTATAAAAGTTGGCTAGCTGGAAATTTTAGTTTATGAATTTATAGTAGATGTTGATTTTCAGACCTAAGTGATCTATTGGGTTGGTAGTTAGTGAAAAGGAAGGAGAGGGCAATACATAATAATGGTTTGTATATAATTTTATGTGCTGTCATTAGTTGTATATAGGAGAGATTGTGTGGTAATTCTAACCAGTTTAGAGAGTGTAATGCTTCACAGTATCGGGTAGAATAGGAGGTGTTTGTTGCAAATTGAGCAATTATTGTAGCAGGTTTCTAATTTGGACTTTAGGTTAGAGGTTGTTTGTGAGTAGTGGAGCACCGTAGGTTAGAGAAGGTAGAAGACAGGTATTGCCTAGGGTCTTTTTTTGTAATGGGGGTAAGGAAGTGCTTGTGCCTGTATAATAAGCCCAATTTTTGGTGAGATGTTTAGATGTTGTGATGGACATGAATATCAAATTTGAGGTGTTCATCAATTATAATACCTAGTAGTTAATATGGGAGACTGTTTCAATTGGTGTTTTGTTGTAGGAGAGTATAGTGAGTTGGTCTTCGCTAATGGGGTGTGTGACTTAGGGGTAAAAATGAGTAGCTTGGTTTTATTGGGATTGAGCAGCAGGTGATTTTTGGTAAGCCAGTTTTCAATGGATGAGAATACTAGTTGAGTAACGTTTTGGAGCTTGGGAATAAAATCGGTAGCGGAAATTATTGTAGAATCATTGATATATTGAATAAGAGAGTCATGTGTAAGACATAGGTGAAGCTTATTAATGAAGATGCTGAAAAGTAGGGGTCCCAATATGGAACCTTGGGGTACCCCTGTAGGATTAGGGAGATAGGAAGAGAGGGAGGAGTTTCGTTTAACAGTTTGTTGCCTATTTGATAAATAGCTTGAGAACCAATTAAGTGAACGGGAGGACAGACCTGCTAGTGAGATTTGGCTGAGAAGAAGGGAATGAGAAATGATACTGAAAGCTTTAGACAGGTCTAAGATGGTAGATGAGATATATTTACCAGAGTCCCTAGCTTTATTGATCGTGTCCATGAAGGAGCTAATGGCAGTCATCGTGCTGTGACCTCGCCAAAATCCATGTTGAGTAGGAGACAGACTTTGATTGTTGGTGAGGAATTCAAGAAGTTGAGTCTGAATACATTTTTCAAAAATCTTACAAAAGGGGGAGAAATTGGTGATTAGGTGGTAGTTGGAGACATCTGTGGGATCTCTGCCTTTATGGAAGGGTAGTATATATGGCAGTTTCCAGATTTTTAGGATGTAAGATTCAAGGATGGCTATGTTTATGAGAATGCTAATTGGGTAGGTAATAGCATCTGTGGCAAGTCTTAGGTAGCCTGTGAGTACATCATCTGCTGCATTAAAGCCTGGTTTAAGTTTGTGGAGTAGGAATTTTATGGTTATAGTGGGAAATGGTTTTAAAGTGAAGGAGGGTGTGCAGAAACTGGAGAAATTAGTAGAATCATGGTAGGATGGAGGGGGAGGGATGTAGGAAGAGAGGGGTAATATGAAGGAGTTGTGTCAGATAAGCATGAGTCAGTTTGAGCCAGGTTTCGGTGGTGGCAATAATGTCAGGTTAGTAGAGGGAAGTCCAGGCATGGAAGTCAGCAATTTTGTTATCGATGCTTTGGAAATTGAGTGTGATTAGCTTTAAGGATTTGAAAGAGGTGAGTTGAATGGAGTGAGTAGCTGTGGTGGGTCCTGGGTTGGGTTGGATCTCCCCACTGAGAGGAACTGTTGAGAAGCTGTGTGTATGGACTGGGTTCTGCAGCTGTTTTCTAGGTCTAAATATGTGAATGTATGGGTTAAGAGTGGAGATTTTATGGGCAAAAGAAGAGCAGTGGGTGTATAGGAAAGAGGTTGGAGGATATAGCTGTTTGTGTGGGGTGATAGGAAGGATATGATAGTTGTAGGTTTACAGGTTATGTAGATAGGGTTAGGATTAGTAAGCTGAGTGACTAAGAAGAGGAGTAAGAAAATGTGAATGTTAACTAATGTGTATGTAAATATTTGAGACATTTTTGTAAAGGGGTTGAACGTGATAATAGTGGCAGATATTTGAGAAAGGATAAAGGCTGGATGTGATAATGACCAAACTGATATGGTAGGAAATGTATTTGGTAGTACAGGGAGAGAGGTATGTGGTATAGTGCAGTTAATGCTGTAGCAGCGAGTAGAGGATTTAGAGGGTTGTGGGAAAGGAAGCAGGAGGTAGGATATGAATGGTTGGGTGGAGAGATGATGTAAGAGTGAGTGATTGGTGATTTGGTAGGTGAGGAAGTGTCTATGGAGTATAAGTTTAGGAGTAGTGGGTGGTGGGTGGGAAGTAGGGGTAGAGTAAGGGAGTAGAGTGAGTAGAAACATGAAGAGGACCAGTTAGCAGAATCAACAAAACCTATCAGCTACCTCACGAAGCCTCAGGTCAATGTGAGCAATTATATAGAGAAGCAATGTACAAATCTTGCTTGCCACTGCTAGATTGAGCTAGGTAAGCTTTGCAATTGACACACACAATTCCCATTTTTAGGTATTGTTTTTATTTTTATTTTGCTTTTTTTCCCTCATAAGTAACAGAGGAAGAAACCACCTGTTTGGGGGTGTGGGGGGCCTATACTGTAGGGTCCCATTTTGTGTGCACGCCTCTACTCAACAAAGTCAGAAGTGTTACGTCTAATAATAAAGTAGCCTAATGTATAGAACTGCTTAACTACATACACTAGCAATTGATTATAAAGCAGTTTTCTATTTTTTTTTCTTTTTATTTCTCATGTCCCTGCTGTATGGGAGTGGAGAATCTAGTCAACTGTTTTACCTGGGGAAGCACTGCAATGGTAAGGGCAGAAGGACTGTAAGATAAAGCAAATATACAGAAGAGATATTAGAAAAAGGGATTAAAGATAGAAGGTAACTACTTAGGAGAATTATGAATAGATATTAGTTATAAAGGAAATGGAGACAGCATTACAGGGAGCAGCTGAGTAAAAGTACAACAGAAACAAAAGTTAGCTAGAGGGAGGACCACTTACATAAATTCAGGTCATCAAATATGCCACCAATGATTCAGAAGCATGCACACAACATTTTAAAATCCTACACAACTTAAAAAATGACTAACTAAACTGACAGCAGCATTTTTCTTGTGTACAATGATCAAGAGCAGTGAGATGAAGAATAAGTAATCTAATGGAGCATTTAGGTAGCGGTTAAACTCCAGGATAGTGATTAAAGAATACCCATAAAGAGTTGCATAGCCAATGGCAAGGCACATGATTTAAAAAAAGTTAGCCCTATGAATTATTTGTTGTTTACTTTATAGCTTCAGAATATGATTTTTAAGCCTGACCTCCAATCACTGTAAGTGTAGAGATTTGCTTGTTCTCCTAGGGGTGTATTGATTTTCTCTAGGTGTTCCAATTTCCCTCATGGTCGAAAAACATGCAGTCCAGCTCATGGATGAAAAGGTCCAGTTAACTTGGTAGTTATCAGATAAGTAAAAATTTAACCTCACAAATTTAATCAAATAACCATACTAAGGGTCACCCCTGAAAAGGGATGCTTGTGTCTAGTGGGCTTACCTAGTTAACAAATGTATTAAAAAATGTGGAGAAGGGCCTTTTAGCTGGAGCTATCTATCTTCTTGGTTTTATTCAAAAGAGCTTCTGACTATGAATTCTCTGTTGAAGTAACCACATGGTTCAGCAAGAATTTATCTACTAGAACTTTAACAATTGTGGCTACAATTCTCACAGAATCTTCTTATACTGGTGTTCCACATGGTTCTTTATTTGCCCAACTACTCTAACATTATATATAATCTTTTATGGGACATGCCTCTTTTAAGCGTTAGAATGTATGCTAATGATATATAATATTAATAGCAGCTCACAGGTCAGCTCAACAGATAACAACAATATTACAAAAGTATCTCTCTTCAATTTGGAATTGGCTCTCTGGTAATAAAGTAAATATCAACACTAGTAAATCAACAGTTGTGATGTTTGGGATAGCAAGAACTAACTAATATTAGAACACAATTTATTTATTTATTATCCATGTGAGACCTTACTCCCTTTCACTACATCAAAATATCTAGGACATCTTTTAGACAGGATGCTAACCTTCCATGATTGTGTTGCGTTGACTACATCTAAGGTTTTGAAACAACTTAAAGCAGGTACAATATTTCCCATCTTCTTGCATCTGAAGATCACCATGCAATTGCTATCAATGTCTTAATCACAAAACTTAAGTCTGCTCTAGCCATCGTTGTCCCTCACTCAGGACAGAATACTGTTTTAATGTAGACTGCTGAAAACAAGATTCTAAGATTTATGCACTTTGCTAGTTCCACCAATTACCATTGTAACACTATTCCTAAAACAAAATGGCTTCCCATCACTGCTATATGGGACTACCTACTCAATATTCTTACCTTCAAACTTTTTAAAGAAAGGTACTGCCCACCTCTGGTAAACAAAGTATCAGTGCATACCCTGGCTGATTTGGCTGATTCACAGTTCTTCAAAGCATTAACGTTGCAGGATTGTACTTTGTGTGAGATTGGTGTACAGTGGTGTTTATGGAATGTTCACTTTTCCCCCACTAAAGTGTGATCTTGGAGATAATAGATATATCAGTAAGGGGTGTGAAGTGTGACCTTTTTGTATTTTGTTGCTAGGTCGACTTTTCTTGTAGTTGGCTATGTTTTGTCAGCATTTTTAATGTCAGCAAGACAGTAAGGTAAGTGTCAACAAAGCTTTCCTTTAAGTTTAAAAAACAATATATATATATATATATATATATATATATATTTATATATGGAACTAGGACGTTTGCTCGAATAAGCAAACTTCCGAATCCATAATAACCGAACGCACTTTAACGAAAGCACTTTTATTGAAAAAGTGCTTTCATTAAAGCGTGTTAAAAAAAAACACTACATTAACATTTTAGCAGGGGGACTTCACCCCCCCCTGCACCCCCCACACACCCCCACTTTAATATTCTCCTTCTGAGACCGCACTACAGTGGGGAAAAGGGAAATTTCCCTTACCCGCTCCATAGTACAGCCTCGACAACAGGCATACTTATGCGAAAGTGCTTCTTCAGTGAAAAGCACTTTCGCGTAAGAATGCCCGGCCATTTCGGTTTTGGTCATTTGCTCATTCGAGCAAACGTCTGGAACCCATATATATATTACATTTATGGATGCACTTTGAAATATCGAAAGCAAAAATGCATCAAATAAAAAACATACATACAAAAGAATAGAAACACAAATCAACGAAAAAAAGACACACCAAAACTCACGTTTTTTGCTGGAGGGCAAGCCTCCTGTGCTCCCACATACCCTGCTAATTATACATTTCAAGAAACACACAGAGACCACTCTATAGTGGGGAAAAGACAAATTCCCTAATCCCCACTGTTCGCGACATCGCACAAACTTAATGCTGGCTGAAATGATCAAATTAATTTTAGTTACTTCCGCTTCTTCCAGTGGAAAAATGTTCAGTATTACAAACGTTCACATATATGGAGTGTTTCCATATATTTACATATGTGTGTGTGTGAAAGGTTTTCATCAGTAGAAGAGAAAAGGAATAATTATATACCAGTGGTGGTGCTGCGGTAGCATTGTCGTCTCACAGTAAGACGCTGTCCGGTTCGATTCTCAGCTAGAGCATCTTCTGCATGGAGACATGCATGAATGGGCGTACCTTCGTTGAAGGATGTGCGTCAGGCCTGGCAAGCTGGTACATAAAAATCAGCTGCCAATCATTAGCGGACTGGAGTTCCGCTGTGGCGACCCCTAACCGGGAAAAGCCGAAAGACACAAACAAAGTATTGCCTTATGCTAGTGATTTTAGACAGGTTAGACATGTAAAAGATTCTAACTGGAACGTTCTCACTACGGATGACAGGATTAAGGGTATAGTGGGGGTTTCCTCTTTTTATACATATAAGAACAAGAAGTCTTTAAAAAGATGGCTCTGCCATGGGGAGTCCAAATTGTGTCAGGAAGACACTTCAGATAGGCATTTACCTTTGGTACCTTTCCATGTGGTGGATGTAAATATTGTTCTTTTATAGAAATGTCAAATCTGTTTATACATCCTGCTTCTAAACAAAGATTTGTTTTTAAGGTACATGCACATTGTAAAACTAGAAACATTGTCTATTTAGCAACATGCATAGCATGTGAAAGTTTTTATCTAGGAAAAACTAACAGAATGTTTTATGAAAGAATACGTTAGCATAAATATGCTATTAGGAGAAGTTATTTAACCAATGCTCTAGCTAAACATGTGCATGAGTCAGTTTTATGTTTAAGGTTGTAGAAACTGTGTTTAAAGGATAATGTGGAGGTGATTTAAAAAATTATACTGAAGAAAGGGAATTGTATTGGATTTTTAAGTTCTGTGCTGATAGAAAACCGGGTATTAATGACAAGGTCTTTAAGACCTGTTTTAAAGTCAAGGGATTTGCATAAGTAATTGCTACAAGCAAAATGATTGGTTTGTTTTTAATTGCTGTGTGATTAGAGGTTGGCTTTGCTACATTTTTAACTTGTCTGAAGAGGAACTGTGTTCGAAAGCACTTACATATTTTATTAAATAAAGCCTTGGCTCTGGGATTCCTTTGTTTTCGGCTGATATATATATATATATATATATATATATATATATATATATATATATATATATATATATATATATATATATATATATATATATATATATATATATATATATATATATATATATATATATATATATATATATATACATACACACACACACACACACACACACACACACACACACACACACACACATATATATATATATATATATATATATATATATATATATATATATAGTTTAGATACATACATACACATGAGACATACATGCACACACTGATATATACCTGTCTATGTGTGTGTATTATAGGTATACACACATAGAGAATCAAACAAATACACATTTGCTCAGTTTTGTGCATTCTTTCATGTTTTCCTATCTATAAACATAAAAAAATGACACCCCTTTTTCTTATCTCTAATGCCCATATTGAAACTATGATTCTTCTCCTTTTCCTTTCAGGAATACAGTCATTTTTTAAATTTAGTATTGATTCTTTTTCCCAGGTCACTTTCACATCTGTAAGCTAACGCCACGTCTCTCTCTCTCTCTCTCTCTCTCTCTCTCTCTCTCGCACTGTCCCTCTCCCCATTTATTTCTCTGTTTTGTCCTAGTGTACTATTTTTCATCACATGCTTCCTTATGCAGTCTGAAAGTAATCCTTTCATCCTTTATGTTCCTGTCTACTTCTGCTCAGAACCATAAAATATATTTTTCTTTCAATCTGCCTTTCATTGTTTCTGCAAGTATAATGTTCTGCCACCATCCTTCTTTGAAGTGGCTTTTAGTTCATTATTTATCTGATTTAGCCCCTCTCTCACAGACCAGTTATGATTTATATTAGTGTTGCAGTAAAGCCTTCCTTCCTGAATTTTAGAACCATTTCCTTTGAGTAGCTTGACTCAGGCAATGTGCAACAACATGTGTGCAATGAATTACTGCTAGCCTTTTACTATGAAACTCATCAAATATCTGTGGTCAGGGATGAAGCATGTGAAGAGAAATTCTGAAAATGTGTAATCTTATTATTTTTTGATAATCAGGTAAGTGAACTGATCAAATAGACAATTTTTACTTATGACCTGAGCACAAATAATAATGATGATGATCATGATGATAATAATAATAATAATAATAATAATAATAATAATAATAATAAACAGTTTACCTAGTATTTACTCATTTATTATTACTATTATCTGCTATTTTTACTTATTTGCTGATCTGTGTTGTATTTTGCTCGCTGAGTTGACCTGTTGTGAGGAGATTCAGAGAGACTGCCTCCACCTGCACTAACTGGCTAATTTGGCTTTGTCAATTAACATGAATGTGAGAATCTCTGATTCAGAGACAAGATAAAACAGTTTAGAGGAACACTTAATTAGTAGGTCACTGCAATATCTCTGAATCAAACATTGTGCTGTTACTGTTAGTAGGTCACTGCATAAGTGTACTTCCTACTAGCCTCTCATCATGGAAGCACAGGAAACTCTTAATGCATACATACACACACACACACACACACACACACACACACACACACACACACACACACACACACACACACATACACACACACACACTCCTGGAACTGCTCACTCATATACCTGCATGTAAAGTGCCACACATACACAAACACATTTACACACACACACACACACACACACACACACACACACACACACACACACACACACACACACACACACACACACACACACACACACACACACACACACACACACACACACACACACACACTCCTGGAACTGCTCACTCATATACCTGCATGTAAAGTGCCACACATACACAAACACATTTACACACACACACACACACACACACACACACACACACACACACACACACACACACACACACACACACATACACACATATCCATTCTACAACACTCATGCTCCTAGAGACAGAAAAACAGATGTTCATACACATGCACACACAGGCAAACACTCAGCCCCACAACTCTGTGATACGTACCTGTAGTTGGAGTACAAGCCAAGACTAGTTCCATAGGGGTGAATGGGTGCACACACCACAAAAATGATGTACACTTTTCCTCCCTACAAAAAAATAACTCGGTAGAGTAAATCCTTGAATCACTCTGCTGAGCTACTCTGAAGCTGCTGCCATTTGTCATGGAGAGCAAATGGCTAATTAATATTAGATGCTCTCCCTCATACTGCCACATTTGCATGCAGCTTCACCTGTCATACCACACTCCATGCTACTGCTACATCTACAGGAAAACTATAGTACGAGAGTGGTTTCTGAATGATTCAGGCTTACCACACTGTAGGAAAAGAGAGCAATGTGGAAGAAAGATACCCAGACAGTTTCAATAGTAGTAGGAGCAACGGGTCTCATGAAAAAGAATCTACAATCGTATTTAGATATGTTACCAATACATGTAAGGAGTCATTACCGGGCACATTGCAGGTGCTACGAAGAGCACTTCTGGCTGATATCAAAGACTGAAACAATACTAATTTCATGAACTTTAACCGAATTTTGACTTAGAAATGAGGTTCATTCCCATAATGGTATTAGAAACCCAAAGAATTTGGAGAAATAAAAAAAAATGGGAACCTTAAAAGTTAAGGCACAGGAACAGGAAGCCTTTCTGAATCCCAGGGAGAGCATACCCACTTTTGGTACAGGTCTAATACAGTAAACTGAATACAAAACAAAAAAAAAATACCAGAAGCTCATCCGAATCCAGCAAAATTATGCACATACATTGTGTATTGCAAAGTAATAGAAACAATGCCCAAATATCTCAGGCACTCCGAAATGCAGAAATGAACAACAGTGTGCTCCATGATATATAAACAATGCAGACATAGCAAGAGTTTTTGCATAGAGGAACATAATCAGGATCGTAATATATGCATATATATATATATATATATATATATATATATATATATATATATATATGGGTCTACCTGACATGGTCGACAGTTCATATAATCGACACTCATTTGGTCGACAGTTCATTTGGTTGACAAGCAGAGTTGCCCCCTTCCCCAATGTTGTGCAACCCTGGAGTTGATATATATAGTTAAAATGCTTGTCGATCAAATGAACTGTCGACCAAATAAACTGTCGACCATATGAACTGTCAACCATGTCAGGTAGACCCATATATATATATATATATATATATATATATATATATATATATATATATATATATATACATATACATACACATACACATACACATATAGGTCTACTTTCTTTGATCGAAATACCATTATTTTGAACAAAGAAAGTATAACCTTACTTTCGCGAAAGTGCACTTCAACGAAAGTGCACTTTCGTGAATTCCAGTTCAGCGAACCAGCAATTAAAATGAAAAATAACAATTTAAACTCCATTTTTCAGGGGGGGGGCAAGCCCCCCTGCACCCCCCTCATCCCCGCTACATTAAATATACTAACTCTGAGCTTGCACTACAGTGTGGAAACAGGTATATTCCCTTATCCCCACTGTAGTGCTCTGTTTCATTTAGATTGCCGGTTCGCTGAACCGGAATTCACAAAGGTGTACTTTCATTGAAGGGCACTTTCTTCAATGTAAGGTCGTGCTTTCTTTGTTCGAAATAATGGTATTTCGGTCAAAGAAAGTAGACCTATATATATATATATATATATATATATATATATATATATATATATATATATACATACACACACACACATTCACAAACACACACACACACACACACACACACATATATATATATATATATATATATATATATATATATATATATATATATATATATATATATATATATATATACACATTGCAAGGTGTGGGTCCATGATAAAAACCTGAATCATAACCTCTCCACCAACAGCAACGTTGCAAGCTAATCTCATTGAAATATGATCCTTTTGGAACTGTGGGTGATGTTAGTATCAGTTTTCTTTTTTTGCAGGACACATCCCCTTACACAATCCCTGGGAGTCAAACACATACTTTTCACATCCCCACAACAAATTGATCAGGCTATGTAGCACAATACACTGTAAGCTAGTTATCAATGTAATTCCCTGGGAGTCAGTTAAAGTTCACGTAATATTAGATCTATCAACACAACCATGCAAAATCCAAAAGTTGGAAAACCAAAATGTCTGAAACTAAGACTCAAAACCAAATTTGCCTTTTAAATGTGGAAAAGCCAACTCCAGAGAGGAAGCCACTCAACGCACTAGCTCAGGAACTCACACAAGCAATTTTATTAATGGAGCATTTAATTCACAAGTAGCTTTTTGTCCCTGAAACTGTCCATTCTTTTAAAATGTGGATTTGGTTTTGATTCGAATATTAGATCTCCCATCAAGTAAGACACAAATACTAATGGAGGATTTGTCCAAAAGCACTTTAATTGACTGGCAGCAAGAAAAAATAGCCTGTGATTAATTATCATAACAGCAGTATAAATACAATTGCCAAATGAAGACATAGGAAGATTGATTCTTCTAATAACACGTATACTTTATATTTCACAAAAAATAAACAAATAAATAAATAACAAATGGGACTATGAATTAGCAGGACAATCATATTGCCCATCTTGTCCTTTCACACTCCACCATAACTGCTGTTTTTTACAGTTAAAGGACTTCTCTTTAAAATACAGTTCTGCATTATTTCTTACATGGACTGAGCCAGTCAAAAGCAATTTCAAGAGGGTAATTACTGTATTTATAAAAGGGTTTGTATACTAACCTTATTACTGTGGAAAACAGCCTGCTTTCAGCTTGCACCCTCAGTCTGCAGCCAATCAGATTATTTTTCTGCATCTCCACTTACAATGTAAGCTCTTCCAAAGGTTAAAGGAAGTTTACTTGTATCTTAGAAAACTGGACCTGGTGAATAAGAAAATATCACAATCCAAAGGAGTGAATTAATGTACACATAGTGCTCTGTAAAAAGGAACTAGACCTATTCATGATACAAAATCCATTTGACAAAACAAAACCTTTTCTTGTAGCCACTATGACTACGACCCTTCTGCTCACTAACAGCAACTTAAAAAAATTAACCGGAGTGAAAAAGTAAAAGCAGAAAATGGCTAAAGAGTAAGTGCCTTCTCCTTGCACTTTCTCACACAGGTTCTTTGTTTTTTCAAATGTATCTTCAGAAAAACAGCACCAGAGTAAAAAAGTGCAGGCAGAAAACAGCTTCCTTTTTTAGTTTATTCAGTTTTCACTTTTCCATTCTGGTTCTGTCCATTTTTTGTAAATCCCTGGTAGTTAGCAGTTAGGAAAAAAATCATCACTACCATCTAACAGAAGTAGCTACAGCAGCAAGCATCAGTTGTAAGAAGCTTTATCAGCCGCCATGAGATAGATGGGCATACAGACTACACGCCTACTGAAAAAGTCTGTGTGCTCTTCTATCTCAACATAGAACCACAAGTTACCAACAAGCAAAACTGTGTGTGTGTGTGTGTGTGTGTGTGTGTGTGTGTGTGTGTGTGTGTGTGTGTGTGTGTGTGTGTGTGTGTGTGTGTCTGCACCTATGCATATGTAATAAATCCTGTGGTGCTGACAATGTTCTGGTCCTTCACTCATTTATGAGATTCTCCACCTCCTTATAGATAAAGGGATTTTTGACTCTCTTACAGCCAATTATATTTTGTGTTTATTTATGGCAGTAGATCAGAGACAGGAAGATAGAAAGATGTAATATTTTTCAAAGCAGTTAAACTAAACACTTTTCAGCTGCTGTAATATCATCAGGGTAGGGGGTAAGGGATGATAATTATTTTTCAAACAAGATTGTAGTTGAAGAAGTGCATTCTGAATAACTGTGCCCAGTTGTCCAATTAAACTGAATTTGCACAAGACTGCACCATAAGAGATATTTACATTTCAGTGGATATTACTTATAAAGGTAAACTGCTTTTCAATGGCTGGAATCTACTAGACTACTGTTGACCCTAACAAGGGATTTGTATTCACAGTGGACAATATGGAGAAACAAACCACTGTACCAGTGAATAATGTGAAGCCATTATAAGGTTTATGACTTCTAAGTTAATTAAAAGGAAACAGAATGCTTTATTACAATATTTAAACAAAATGGCATTTATATAATACCAAAATATTTGAAGGTCAGGACTTAGCATGCTATCTGTTCAAGGAATTTGTACCTAGAAATAAAAAAGACAAAGACTGTCATCATTTTACAGATATTTCAGCAGTTAGGGTATTATTTTCTGAAAGCATAATTAGATCTGAATGGGATATTTGATGTTTTTTGAAAAATAAATGAGCAATTGTTTAATTGTTTACAATTAGATAAGATGACACACTTAATGGATGGAGAATGATCTCAACAGACGGACTTTTGGAATTAAATTAAAAAGGGAATAAATGTCACACATTCAGCTGTGATTGACATTAATCTGAACAAAAACTGTTTAAATATGAGACATGAATGTTAGAACTGCATACAAAGTTATAAAAAGATATCCTTGCAAAGTCAATGGCACCATATTGTGTAACTAGGAAAGTTATTAAAGAGAAATTTCCAGTTACATTGCAAATGTGGAAACAAGAGAAAGAGAAGAAAAAAGGTATGTGCTAATTACTTCAATATAAAGGGATAAAAAATATCTGAAGATGTTAAAAAAATGAAAAGGAAAGACAGGCAGTTTTCTGTGATATAGTAGATCTTCAGTAGCATATTAGTAAGCTGTCAGACAGGCAGTTTTCTGTGATATAGTAGATCTTCAGTATCATATTAGTAAGCTGCAAGAATGCACAGTTATTACCTTTTACCAAAAAGGATTACCAAAAAAAAATCCTTCATAGAAACAAATCCTGTGCTAAACGGTGTACTACTAAAAATCCTACAGACCATCAAAACTTTAAACAACTTAGAAATAATACAAAAAAGCTATCCTTATAGATAAAAGAAACTTTTACTTCCAACTACAGCAAACTCACCAAAATAAACCACAAAAGTTTTGGACTAGCATTAACAAACTATTACATCCAGGTCAATCTATCACGCCAAACCCACAAGGCTCTAACCTTAAGAATCCCACACAAACTGCCAATGCCTTTAATTCCTTCTTTACAGAGACCATCCAAACTCTTGCTCGTCAACTATGTCCAGGTAACTTCGACTACTAGCCCACTTCCTTCATTTCAGTTACAACCAGTTCCAACTTCCTTCATTTGCTCCCTTCTCCAAAAACTAAAACCTACCACCCCTTCAGCTGACCAACTACCTGCAGAATACCTGCAAAAAGCAGCTAAAGCCATAGCTTATCCCATTTCCATACTGATTAACAGGACCATAAATGAAGGCACCATCCCACCTATCTGGAAAATCTCTCACATTATCCCCCTACACAAAGGTGGGAACTCCAATGACTTTTCAAACTGTTATATCCTGGGAAATAAGGAGACCACACGGTTTATGGAGTTGTAAGGCCTTTCTTTATTAAGAGCCTCCAGGTGCGCACCCATGCTTCTTCACACAACTTCTGCAAGTCATCTACTACACAGAACCAACAGGTTACCAGAGAATATAGAACCAACAGTACATGCTGAATTCCCCACAGCGCCCCTACAGTACAACAACCACATTACCAGCCAGAATACTACATTCCTCCCCTTTTAAGCTAAGACATACTGTCTTACATAAGCCAAACTAGGGAACAAGTTCCATAATGCATTTAATCACTTACTTGTAAATAACAGGCTAGTTATTACCTGGTTACCATACCATCTACTATTTTTTTTTTTAAGGCTGGTAATCTATACATGCACTTTTGTTAACATTGATAGTCCTTCAAGTAACTAGGTTTAACCAGCACACGCTTAGAACGGCGCAGTGGTACCACCTTAGGTGACTCCTGTGTCACAGTTACCACTTCAGGTATCGGTGTGTCCTTCCCTGGAACGGTTGGATCCTCAGGAACCTCTCCTTCCACATTTCGGCGGTCTCCCTCGATTTGCGATCCTCCTGCCACTGCGAGCCCTGGTTCCGAACTTAACGGTAGTTCTGAGGCCAGCAGTTCCATGGCGTCCTTCTTCTGTTCGCTCCGTAGAATTTGGTCTACATGTCTCCTCACTACGAAATCTCCATTCAATCTCACCTGGTACGACAATGGTCCTGTGCTCTTGACAATGAACCCTGGAATCCACTTAGGTCCATAACTGAAATTTCGTGTCATCACTGCATCTCCCTCCAGAAAACTTCTCTCTCTCCGTCGTCGATCATGACATTCTTTTTGCCTCCACTGGGTCCCCTCTACCTTAGCTCGGACATTTGAATGCACTAGATCCAGCGTGGATCTTAATCTCCGTCCTTGCAACATCTCGGCAGGTGACAAACCCGTGGTAGACTGAGGTGTAATACGGTAGTTGAATAACACCCTTGATACTTTTGCTGCCATACTTCCTTCTCCAGACTTTTTCATCATTGCTTTAAAAGTCTGCACAGCTCTTTCAGCACAACCATTTGTAGCTGCATGGTAGGGTGCTGAGGTAATGTGTACGATTCCATTTTTTCTCAGAAAACCCTTGAACTCTTCACTCGTAAAACAAGAAGCATTATCGGATACAATAGTCTCAGGCAGTCCTTGGCTACTGAAACTCCTCCTCAAGCATTCAATAGTAACGAGAGAAGTGGGTGTCTTGACTTGATATGCATCCATCCATTTCGAATGAGCATCCATGATTATCAAAAACATGGCCCCCATGAATGGTCCTGCATAATCTATATGAAGTCTCTGCCAAGGCCTACTCGGCCACTCCCATGGATGTAGTGGCGCCGCCACCGGCAAGTTGCGATGTTGTTGACATGTTTTACACTCATTCACAACGACTTCGATCTCGTGGTCCAACTTGGGCCACCAAAAATAACTTCGGGCTAAGGCCTTCATTCGGGTAATGCCCACATGACCTTGGTGCAACTGCTGTAAAAGTGCCCTTCTTCCTGGGGACGGAATTATCACTCGTGCCCCCCACAATACGCATCCATCTTGCACACTCAGCTCTGTTTTCCTCACCTCATAAGGTCGAAAAACTGGATCCGTTTGTTGGACTGGCCAGCCTTGCTGGACCCACTGAAACACTCTAGCAAGCACCGGGTCTTTACGTGTCCAGACACTCAGTTCCCTGGCAGACACCAATGTGATGTCTTCCATCATCAAAACTCGGTCCTCCGCTTCCTCTTCCTGGAGATGCCCTGGCATCGGCAGATGACTTAGCGCATCCGCATTACTATGGTGTTTCCCGGGCTTATAAACAATCTCGTATTCGTAAGCTCTCAATGTTACAGCCCATCTCTGAATGTGGGGAGAAACCATCTGCGGCACTGCTTTCATCTCGTTGAACAGTGACAACAAAGGCTTATGATCGGTACAAATAGTAAACTTCCTCCCATAGAGGTATTTGTGAAATCGCTTGATTCCAAACATCACAGCTAAACCCTCTTTATCTAACTGGGAATAGTTTGACTCTGCTGGTGTCAAAGTCCGTGACATGAACCCAATGGGTCTCTCTTGTCCATCTGGCATCCGGTGTGCCAACACAGCCCCTAACCCATAAGGTGAGGCATCACATGACAAAATTAAGTCCTTGTGACTATCGTAGTGCACCAAAACCTCTGAAGACTGCATTAGTTCCTTTGACTGTTCAAACGCTCTGTCCTGTTCCTCTTGCCACGACCACTGAGCCTCCTTCCTTAATAGCTTATGTAAAGGAGCTAACAGGGTTGACAGATTTGGCAGGAACCTGTTATAATAGTTGAGTAAGCCTAAATAGGCTTTCAGTTCTGTAACATTTGTGGGTGCTGGTGCCTGTTGAATGGCTTCCACTTTATTTGGCAGGGGGTGCAGGCCTGATTCATCCACCTTGTAGCCCAAGAATTCTGCTTCCTTTGCCATGAAAGCACATTTACTCCTCTTCACCCATAGACCTGCCTCTCGCAGTCGTCTCAGCACCTCATTCAGCGTCTCCAGATGCTCTCGAATGTTCCTACCCGTCAACAGGATATCGTCTAAATACACAGCCACCTTTGGAATTCCTGCCACTAGTCCCTCCATTATTCTCTGGAAAATAGCTGGACTCGAGGAAACCCCAAAAGGTAAACGATTGACTTGGAACAAACCTTTGTGTGTGTTCAGGGTAACATACGCCTTTGACCCTTCTTCCAGCACTACTTGTTGATATGCCTGACTGAGGTCCAGTTTACTAAACCTTTCACCTCCCGACAGCTTTTCAAACACATCCTCCACCTTTGGCAAGGGATACTGCTCCAGCTTTGAGACTTGGTTCACTGTTAACTTGTAGTCACCACATATACGTACAGCACCATCTGGCTTTAATACTGGAACAATTGGTGCGGCCCATTCCGCAAACTTTACTGGTTCAATTATACCTTGCTTAGTGAGTCTCTCTAACTCAAACTCAACTTTCTTCTTCATCGCGTATGGTACAGGACGGGGTTTGTAAAATCTTGGCGTTACGTTTTCTTTCACGTGTATTTTTGCTGGTGGACCCCTCCAGGTCCCCAGTTCCTCTTTGAATACTTCTTCATTGTTCTCCAGCACCTCTTGCAAGGTCAGGCCCGGCTGTTCTACTTTATGGAGCTGTAGGCAGCCCATGTCCAGCTCCTTTAACCACACCCGGCCTAGCAGGTTTGGTCCCTTACCTGCTACCACCATGACTGGCAACTCTTTGACTTGGTCTTTATATTTTACCTTCATTTTCACCATTCCCAACGTGGGAACTATTTCACCCGTATAGGTTTTCAAAGTCACTGAACAGTCCTGCAGCTCGAGCTTCTCTGGGCCATAACTTCCCATACTCAGCCTTTGACAGAACTGTCACACTACACCCCGTATCCACTTCAAACTGCACCATTTTACCATTTAAGTCCAACTGGGTTTTAATGGGATCAACTCTTTCCCACCTGGCCTCTTTCACGTTAAACATTGTGAACACTTCTTCGGCTCCCCTGGTTTGTTGATCTGTACCTTCACGCATATGGTGCGCATACTGCCGTTTTATTTTTCGGTTTCCCTTCCTTTCCATCATACTGCTTTTTTCCTCCCCCTTTTTCGGCTGGTCCCGAGAGGGCGATGAGCGGCACATTTTTTTTACATGGCCCTTTTTCCCGCAAGCATGACATTTTCAAACATACTGACCAGACTTCCCTTGTGAATTATGCTCCATAACCACTTTATGCACTGGCAGTGGGGTTGCACTCCTGCTTCCAACCCCTTCCGTGGTTTTCTGTTGTAAATCACGAATGTCTTTAGTCGCTGTCTCTATGGCCTGTGCCAACTTCAAGGCCTTTTCAAACGACAAGTCATGCTCCACTAACAGTCTGCGTTGTATGCGGTCATCTGCAATGCCACATACGAGCCTATCTCGTAACATTTCGGTCAGTCTGTCCCCATAATCACAATGTTGTGCCAGTTCCCTCAACACTGCGACATACTCCATTACCGTTTCATTAGCCATTCTAGTCCTTGAATTTAACTTGAACCTCTGGACTATTGCACTCGGCTTCGGGTTATAATGTGACTGAAGTAAACTCGTCAACTCTGTGAACGATTTGTCCCCCGGTTTATCCGGACTCAATAAGTTCCTCATCAGACTGTACGTCTTACTGCCCACCGAGCTTAGCAATATGGCTCGCTTCCGACCCGCTTCCATTATCTGGTTTGCCTCAAAAAAATGTTCCAACACTTCACAATACTCCTCCCAGGTCTGTGTCTGACAGTCGTATGCAACCAGTGACCCCAACATGGAACCAGACATCACTCCAGCAGGCCCCGTCTCTTCGTCGTCCGACATGAACTGCAGCCCACCAGTTTACTCGCAGCGGACTCGGAGGCATCCCATCCTCTCGTCGCCAATATGTTATATCCTGGGAAATAAGGAGACCACACGGTTTATGGAGTTGTAAGGCCTTTCTTTATTAAGAGCCTCCAGGTGCGCACCCATGCTTCTTCACACAACTTCTGCAAGTCATCTACTACACAGAACCAACAGGTTACCAGAGAATATAGAACCAACAGTACATGCTGAATTCCCCACAGCGCCCCTACAGTACAACAACCACATTACCAGCCCGAATACTACACAAACTATCGTCCCATAGCTTTACTCTCTCCACTGGCAAAAATAATGGAAAAATCCATCCATAGGCAACTACTCCACCACCTAATCCAAAACAACTTACTTGCCAACTGTCAACACAGATTTAGACCATTCCATAGTGCTACCACTGCCTTGCTATCCTTTACAGACTGCATTAACAAAAACCATAACAACAATGCTCTTTCTTCTGCGCTCTTTATTGATCTATCTAAAGCTTTCGATATGGTTAACCACCAGCTACTTTTAAATATACTCAAATCCCTTTCACTTGAAGCTCTGGCTATAAAATGGTTTGAATCTTATTTAGACAATAGACAGCAAGCTGTGCTATGGGATAATAATCTATCTACCCAATTCCCCATTTCCCTCGGTGTTTGCTTTTTATTTTTTGTATTTTGTATTAGTTTATTGCCTTTTTATATTTTGAGTGCTGTGATTTGTTTTCTTTACCTTGTGTTTTGCTTGTGTTCTGCTTTTAACTGCATATTAAAACTTCAAAAGACCCCACAGCTCTGTCTCTTGTGAGTCAGGCAGAAATTAGAACTGATCAATTAAGGACTCATACATAAGACAGAAGATATGTGAACTGAGGGGGAGGAGCTAGGAACTAAACCTTCTATTTAAGGGGTAAAATAAAACATTTCAGAGCTTTACTGGAAAGGCTCACCCAGACTCTGCTACACTTTGCTATGAGGGAAAGGTTGGTTTGCTTTTTATTTGTTGTATTTTGTATTAGTTTATTGCCTTTTTATATTTTGAGTGCTCTGATTTGTTTTCTTTACCTTGTGTTTTGCTTGTGTTCTGCTTCTAACTGCATATTAAAACTTCAAAAGACACCACAGCTCTGTCTCTTCTGAGTCAGGCAGAATCCCCCCCCCCCCCCACCCTGTCACTGTCATGTTCTTAAATACCACTGTCTTTCTAGTTGCCTGCCTCTTATGTTAATTTAACCATATATTTCATTTTCTCTCTGCTTTCACTGGCTTGTGTGAGCAAGCACTAAATTATCATTTTGTGAAATCTCCCCCCCTTCAAATATTTAAATTTATTGGCCATTCTACTGTATTCCATAGTACCGGAATACAAAAGTGATCACCCCCTTTCAGTCTATCTTGCTGTTTTAAAAATAGTGACTCTCCACTAAAACTTTAATTTTTAGACAAGTAAAACTTAAGTTACCTACTTTCACATCTAACTTCTCTAGTGCACACTGCAGTGTTTAGGATAAACCATTTTTTTCGTCTTACTTTTGAGTATTCCTGTGACTAGCACTTGCTCTAATACCTGCTGGAAAGCACTAGGAAGCCTTAAACGGATACAAGCACTCAACTCTCCTTATTAATAAGGAGAAATTAATCATAGGCACTAAACAGCCTATAATTGCAAAGTACCTTGCTAAGGTAAGGGAAAACAGCTCCTGTACTTTTCAGAAAAAAGCACCAAACCAGGCATGTCCAAGGGTCAGCTTCCGTTGGTTTCTCCTGTCCACCTGGTGAATCTGGGCATACTGGGCAATGCAGCAATTGCCTCATGTACACAGACAACCCTCTCCTCCTACCACCCAACACTATAACCTGTGAGAGATGCACTTACATAGCAAACTGGAAGAAGCAAATCTCTCTCCACCAAAGATTGTGCTAGACAGCCAAGAGGAGAAGGTTAACACCCGCACTACACCTCAAGCAACACATAGCCCTTCTAAACTCACACCAACACCCACACATAGCAACACTAAATCCACATATGCAGAGGCCCTTAACTGTAACCTGCACAAGCAACAAGGACCTCTGAAGCTGAAATGCAAACAAACACCAATCACAACCAGAGTGTCACATAGCCAGTGTGCCGCCCATCAACAGCCCCTAAGGCAAGACAATGTACCTAACACTTTAGTCATAGGTGACTCTATAGTCAGGCACACTGATGTCCCACTCACCAGGCTGAACAACGAGCAAATTACAGTGAGCTGCCTGTCGGGTGCCAGGATCCGCCACATAACTCATGCACTCAAGTCACTCCACAACAAGTACAAATATGACTCTGTCATTGTCCATATTGGAGTGAATGACTTGAGACGTACCTCCCTGGACTACATGAAAAGAGACATGGAAGAGCTCTCGGATCATGTGGCCCAGGCAGGTATGACCCTAGCCCTGAGTAGCATCCTGCCTTCGCCCAGAATGATACCACAATATAAGGACAAAATGATTGACTTCAACAATTGGCTAAGCTTCTGGTGTCATTCAAAGGGGATCCAGTATCTGTCTGCCTGGGATGACATGATTGACAGACCACAATGCTTTGCCAGAGATGGTCTGCACCTGTCGCCCCTGGGATTCAGGTTACTGGCAAAGACTCTTGCCACCCCTATAGTGCCTTTTTTAGGCAAAGTTCAAAGGACAAAACCACCACCGTAACAGGTACAAGCATGCAAAATCTGAAGGTAATGCTACTCAATGCTAGAAGTCTAAACCTCAAAATGCATTCTCTCGAGGCACTCCTAAAAATGGAGAACATCGATATCTGTGCAGTAACTGAGCCTGGTTCAAGGCTCCAGAGAGCACCCCTGCAATACCAGGCTACAACTCTTACCACACTTTTCGGCCACCAAACCAGGATCGAAACACTAAAGGTGGAGGAGTGCCTATATTCACCAAAGATATTCACACTGCCATGTTAGTTGCCCAACACAATGCATCTGAAATTCTCCAGGTGCAACTAACACTAGGTAAGAATGTAATCCAAATTGTAGCTTGCTACATATCCCCCACCATGCCCCAAGATTCTCACTACACCTTTCTAAACATACTGGAAAATATTAATATACAACCAAACACCCTAATACTAGGTGATTTCAACTACCCTGCCATTAACTGGGAAAACTACTCGTGTACCAACACCTTTGCCCAACGGTTCTTGGAATTTATAAATTCCAATGCCCAACTAATCTATAGTCCCACCAGGGTGCTCCAGTATCCTAGAACTGGACATTACCAACATGGGAAATCGATGCTCCACACCTATGGTCACCCCCTCGTTGGTCAGGTCAGACCATAAGCTAATCACCCTTAACATCCACATCCCACCCCCACCCCCAGTAAGGAAACCTCCATAAAAAGCTTCTCCAAAGCCAATTTCATGCTACTCAAGTCAGAAGTTACAATCTTCATGACACCCATGCAGACGGGAACTGAAAGTTCGACTGCTGAGTCCTACACTAAGGCACTGTATGAGCACATCCACTCATGCATGAATCGTGCCATCCCAAATAGAACCAAGATGCTCTCCTCCAAAAAAAGGAAGCCAATCTGGTGGTCCCCTGCCATAAACAAACTTTGTAACAAAAGGAAGAAACTGTTGCAGAAAAGAGGAAAATCCCAGGATGCAAAAAAACTCCCTTACCAGCCTCAGTAAGAAGCTGAGATACCTCATAAAATCCTCCATAGCTAGTTACGAAAATAAAATTGCCAAAGATTCCAAAGACAACCACAAGGCATTCTATAACTATGTCAAGAATCTAAATGGCAATGCTCAGATCTGCTCTGAGCTACAACAGAATGGCAATAAATATACTGATCCCAAGGATATTGCCAATATCCTGGAAGATCGATTCAGTGCCAGCTTCACCCCCCTCTCACCCCCTAAATGGCCCATCTCAATACCAGAAGATTGCCAAATTCTGGTAATAATAATGGCCACACAGGTAAAAAATGCACTCTCCAAAGCTAAGAATACAGCATCCATGGGACCAGATGACATCCTGGGCTGTGTACTACATGAACTACAAAATGAACTGGCACCTCACCTAAGTGTCATGTTTAATCATACCCTCACCTCAGGCTTCATGCCCACTGAGTGGTGCACAGCTACAGTTATCCCACTCCACAAGGGTGGATCCACCTTGGATCCCGGGAACTACCGTCCCATCAGTCTGATGAGCCTGATCTGCAAGGCCATGGAACGTATTATCATGGAACTTATAAACAAAGACATTGGCAACCTTAAAACACTGGACCCCACCCAGTTTGGGTTCGTGAAGGGCCGATCTTGTCTCCTGAACCTGATTGACTTCTTCTAATCAGTCTCCAGAGCCGTGGACAAGGGTGAGGCAGTCCACACAGCCTATCTGGACCCTGCCAAGGCCTTTGACACCATCCCCCACTCTGGAATCATAGATAAACTTAGTAAGCTGGGCATTAATCCCTACGTCACTCAATGGGTTGCCAACTGGCTTACTGACAGAACCCACACTGTAAAAGTAGCTGACTCCAAATCCAGCTCCAGACAAGTGACAAGTGGAGTACCTCAGGGTTCAGAACTGGGACCTCTCTTGTTTGGCATCTATTTCTCTGAAGTACAGGCCAACACTAAGAGACTCTGGCTAACAAAGTTCGAAGATGACTGCAAACTGGGAGCCATTATTGAATCCCCAAATGATGTGAATACTCTACAAAAGGGCCTTACAGAAACAGATGCTTGGTGCCAGAACCATGGGCTCAAGCTCAATGCCAAGAAATGTATAGTTATCCCCTTTGGGAAAAAACATGTACCCGTGAATTACCACATAGGTGGCAGTACACTAAACACCGAACGTGTGATAAGAGACTTAGCGACACAGGTGGACAGTGGTCCCACCTTCAATAACCACATTGCCACAACAGTCAGGAAATCCTTCTATGTGACACACCTCATCACTAAGGGCTTTTCATCCAGAAAAAAGGAGGTCATTGTCCCACTGTAATCATCCCTCATTAGACCCATTATAGAATACAACGCCCCATTTGGTATGTACCTCTCAAGACATCTGCAACAACTGGAAAGGTCGCAGAAATACCTCACTAAAAGAATCGCAGGCCTAAAGCAGATGCCCTATGCTGACCGCCTTAAAAAACTCCAACTATACTCTGTCGCATATAGTCTACTCCGAGGTGATCTCTGCTTAGCATACAAGGCCATGTCAAACCCAGAGCTGTTGGACATGCTACACTTAAAGAAATCCCAGTCCCTCAGAGCCACACAGTCCAGGGATCTAAACCTTGTCATCACAATAAATAAAACATGCTGGAGGGATAGGTTCCTGACTCAGAGACTCCCAGATTCTGGAATAGACTGCCCATACATGTCAAGCAGAGCACCTCTTTGGCCCTCTTCAAAAGGAACCTTGATGACTGGATGGGAGAAAGGAAATTCACCCCAGGGATCACATCAGTCGCCCTGCTAGACAGGGGTCCAGGGAAGTAAATAGTGTGGGAAGAAATAGCCAGGGAATTGTTATGGCTAGGCTTGTATAGGCCCTAGGGCTGATAGCCTAGTACCAACCTATGAACCTATGAACCTATGTCCCTCAAGGCTCTATATTACGCCCACTCCTATTCTCCATGTCTATTAATGACCTACACTTAGCAATTCCTCAAGCCACCTGTATTCAATATGCAGATCACTTCACAATAGTATGCTCAGCCACTTCTCCATCTGAACTACAGTCCCTAACCCAAAAAGCATTCAATACAGTAGAACAATGGTTTTTACACCGATGCCTCCTCTTAAACCCGAAAAAAACAAAACTTCTGCTCTTAACTCCAACCCGGAAGTTCACCCCAGTAGATTTCACACTCGTATCTAATAATGGCACTCTCATATCTCCTGACCCAACCACCAAACTCTTAGGAATAACAATAAGTAGCAACCTTAACTTTGATACTCATATTAGCAACACGATAAAAACAGTCAACAAGAAATTGGGGTCCCTTTACAAAATAAAACGCTTCCTTACACCATTAGCCAGGACCTCTATAGCCCATACTCACTTAATATCCACACTCCTCTATGCTTCACCTATATACACTAATCTCTCAAAAAACAACCTCAACAAACTGGCAATCTCCTATAATAATATTGCCAGATTTGCCACTGGCTCTCCATTTAGAACCCATCACTGTCTTAATCTAAAACAGCTAGGATGGCTAAAGTTTCAAAATCAGCTTTAATTTCACCAGCTTGCTATTGCCCATAAGTCCCTGTATCAACCTACTAATACCCCAATACTCTCTAGCCTCATTACCCCTTACAACAATCTTAGAAACTTACGCTCCTCAGATAAAATACTTGTTTGTACAAGTAGACCCAACAACTTGGTAGGAGACTCTGTTCTCTAATACTGTTGGAAAGCACTGAAACCTACTACCCACTGAACTTTTATCACTGTCTTCAATAACACTTTTTAAACATAAACTAAAACTTTATCTTAGAACACATTGGTTATGCCCCTGTACTAACCCTGACTAACTCATGTTTCTTTATACTAATGGATACTCTTCACCTGTTACTCTTTTGCACTAACTCTAGACCTATCCTTAAAGAACCAAAGAGACCATGATCTTGCAATGTAAATCTATGTATATATGTAAATAGTTTCATTCTTTTTATGTACAAAACCTTTTACTGTTGTGTTATGTTTATTATAAGTATTGTATTTTTATTAACATCAGCTGTATTATGCTTGTTCTGCATCAACATTCTATATTGTAATTGTGTGTTTTGGAGCTTTTCTCCCTGGGCCTCTATTGAAAATGGACATGTATCCAGTTAGACTAGCCCAGTCAACAAATGTAAAATAAATAAAATAAATAAATAAATACAATTTTCATGAAACTAATGAAGTGAACAAAAACAGGGAGAAAAGGTTATAATGGATCTTTGAAAAGTTGAGACATGTTAGTGGGATAAATGGCTTCAAGTTTTCATGAAGAGGCTAGTGAAGTCAATTCAACACTAGAATGTATGAGGTCTGAATGAAAAGTGGTGAAGTTAGGAATCTAGAATCTGACAAATTTGTTCAAATTCTCAGGAAATGGGAATCAAGGACCTTCCTTCATCCTATATTGCTAAACTGAAGCAATAAAAATAGTTTTTGTTAACAGGTAAGATCTATTATAAGTTAATAGACTTGGCTATACCTAGAGATATGTTCTGATCTACTCCAGCAAACATAGGATGGGGTACAAATGAATCCCAAAGACACACATAGCTGGATATGAAAAACAAGGATGTAGCTCAGCACACTTAGTGCATTCGAATAAGTACATTTTTTTCTGATCATTTCTTCAAAACTTTATTAACTTGAAGAGCACAAACTATCTAGAACTATCTAAACTAATGTTTGCAGAATGGAGCTGTACAAACCATGCTTACATTATAAGAATGCACCTCTAAGAACAGCATTTTAAGGTTATAAGTGGCAACAGCTGAAAACTAATAAGTTTCTCTCCTATGTGTATGGCATCACAATTTTGTGAGTTTTGAATATTTAAAATGCTAGGTGGGTGCTGAAGGCAATGATAGTAGGTTTAAGTACAAAATAAAGAAAAACTATTAGGGACACCCTTGATGAACATAAGAGATACATAGCCACTTTAAAATTAAAGGGTGTACCCATCATTGACTGGACTAAGATATACAGGGTTTCATTGTGGGGAGGTGCTTATATTTTTAGATAGGCACTGTATTCCTTCAAACATTTCCAAGAATGACAGATATTGATAAAATATCAGAAGATTTATAGACTTTAATAAATATAATGGAATAGTGCCAACATCTTGTGAGATGCATGTAAAAAGCAATAGTTTAAGATGAGTAATTTGAAAGATTAAATGATATATGGCAGAAGGAGTATTATAAAAGAGAGGAAGAGTCAAGCCTTTGTGGTGTCATGGAATGAAGCAGGATGCAGAAGCAAGTATTTGCTACAGTTTAGATCACACACAGAGTACTACAGCACTCAGGTATGACCACAATTACAATACAGTACTGACTTTTAAAAATTGATATGCATTAAACAGCAATTGGGAATGGCCAGTTGTGCCTCCCAACTGTTTGCACCCAGAGCAGTTGGTCCCTTCGCCCTGCCCTTGTTACATCCATCCATCCATAACCCCATTTTTCCCATTTTTGTACATGGGGTCAGGGTGTCACTGCAACAGTGACAATCATCTAGAGCCAATGTTTACACCACCGGGTGGCTAGCCCTGCCTCAGTAGTTTTTCCACTCCTCACACTTGCATGCACACTCACACCTATGGCCAATTTACAGTGTCCAATCCACCTACAGCATATCTTTGAAATGTGGGAGGAAACTGGAGCACCCAGGGAAAATCCACACGAACACAGGGAGGACATACAGACTCCACACAAAAGGCATCCCAGCCAAACATCAATCCAGGAAACCTCTTACTTTGAGGCAACAATGCTTACCACTGTGCCAGCCTGGCTGCCCTTGCTACACAACTGCTACAAAACCATTAAACCCTTTGCCATTGTAACTGTTGTGGAAAACAATGAAACATCAAAATGAAATTGTAGACACAGAACTCAAGAATCTTTCTTAAAAATCAAAAAACAGGTACCTTTGAAAAGGCAACACACTTTAGACTGATATGGATTATGGTTGTAATACTGTGGGTTCATAGTTCATTTAATACCTATGTTTTACATCTAAAAGGACAAAATTCCTGACATAAAAATTCAATCTAAAAACAACCTCAAGGTTATGCTGCTAAACGCTAGGAGCTTAACATGAAACTGCACTCATTGGAAGCAGTCCTAACCTTGGAAGACGCAAATATTTGTCCAGTCACAGAGACCTGGTTCAAGGCTGTAGAGAGCACCCCAGTCATAGCAGGTTACACCTCCTTCCACACATTCAGACCACAAACTGAAGGCATGAACACTAAAGGAGACAGTGTATCAATATTCATTAAAGATAAATACATCTTCATATTGGTTAAACAGTATGATTCCCTGGAGATACTTCAGGTGTAATTAACTGTTGGTAGGATATCTATTCAAGTCATTGCCAGCTACAAGACCCCCTCCATGAATCAGGACAACCAAAGGCTCCTTGACTTTGTTAATTCCAATGCCGTGGACTAGCTGGTTGACACCCCCACAAGGGGTGCTAACATCCTGGATATGGTGCTTACCAATATAGGGGACCACTGTAGCACCCCCACTGTGAGGTCTTCCCTGGTGAGATCTGACCACAAATCAGTCTCATTCAAAGTAACTATCACACCTGAACCCTACCCTAGCAGCAACTAAACTAAAAAAAAAAACTCCAAAGCAGATTATAACCTCTTACAGGATGATATAAATAGCTTCACTGCACCTCCCACCTCAGATGGAACTGGCAACTATGCTGAGTTATACTCCAAAGCTTTATATAAACACCTGTATAACTGAATTGACTCGGCCATACCTGATAGGACCAAAACAAGCTCCTCAAGGAAGAGCAAACCTGCCTGGTGGACAACTGCCATTAACAGGCTTTACAATAATAATAAGAAATTGCTGTCTAAGAGTAAGAGGGAGAGAGCCCTAAACTGGAAACACCCCCTCCTCAGCTTAAACAAACAAATAAGACTTCTAGTGAAGTCCTCCAAAGCAAACTATGAATTCATATTAGCTTCCTCAACTAAGGACAACCATAAGGTGTTCTTTAGTTACATCCGTAACCTAAAAGGAAAGGCCCAGATTTGTGCTGAACTGGTAGTACCACATATACTGAGCCTGACATAGCTAACCTGTTAGCCAACAGGTTCTGTTAAAATTTCACTCCTCTGTGCCCACCACATGCACCCCATGACGTTCCTACCACCTGTTGCCTTCCATGTATATCTAAATAGCAGGTCATAAATGCCCTCGCTAAGGCCAAAAACACAGCATCTATGGGACCTGATAACATCCCAGTCTGCATTCTACATGGGCTCCAACAAGAATTAGCAACACCATTGGGTACTCTTTTTCAATCATAGTCTAAGCACTGGCTTTGTTTCAGCTGAATGGAAAACGGCCACTGTTATCTCCTTGCACAAAGGTGGTGCTTCCACTGACCCTGGGAACTATAGACTTATTAGCCTGATTAGCCTTATCTGCAAGGCCATGGAGTGAATCATCATGGATATTATCAACAAAGATATAGGTAATCTCCAAACCACTTGACCCTACTCAGTTTGGATTTTTCAAAAGGAGATCATTTTATTCATTTATTTATTTCACATTTGTTAACCGGGTTAGTCCAACTGAGTTTGCAAACAAACCCATTTTCAGTGGAGACCCGAGGGGAAAAGCCCCAGCAAACATAAGTAAAGATAAAGTGACAATATACAAATATTAAATAACAATCACAATACAAAATAATTGTAAAAAAGAAAAAGGTAGTTAACTATTTGCATTGCATTGATAGTAAATAACCCATTTTCAGTGGAGACCCAAGGGGAAAGAGCCTCAAAAACATGAGCAAAGATAAACATACAGGACATAAACTATTAAAAATAACAATGCAAATATGAAATTAATTATAAAAAGAAAAACAAAAGAAAAAATTATGAACATTAAGGGTTGCACTGACAGCAGTGGTCTAAAATTTACTACATATGAGAGTAAAAATAAAACCATAACTGTTGTTCAAAAGAAGGACAATGTATAGACATTGACAGGAAGTGGGGGGGGATAAGTAGTGTGGAGAATGAGAGGGGAGAGAAAAAGGGGAGGCTATAGTAGGGCTTTAGTAATGGAGCTGAGGGTTTAGGAGGTTAGTTTAAACATAAGTTACTAACAGAGAAATAAAGTTAGGAGATCAACAGATTAAATAGTAGGACTGGCAAGACTACATGTGGTCAAGGCAACCGCATAATTTCAAGTTTAGTAGATGGGAAAGGAAAGGTTGGATTTAATATGGAGCAGGAGTTTGTTCCAATTTAGTGAGACAGTGTGTTTGTAATGTAGTTCTCCGTTAAACCTGGTGGACTTCTTCAAGACAGTCACCAAGGCCCTAGATGATGGGACATCTGTGCATACAGCCTACCTAGACTTAGCCAAGGCTTTTAAAACTATCCCCCACTCAGGCATAATTGACAGACTCACCTAGCTAGGTATCAACCCTTATATCGTTAGATGGGTCATTAACTGGCACACTGATAGAATCCATATGTTCAAAATAGGGGAATCCACCTCCAACAGCACACCTGTAACCAGTGGTTTTCCACAAGCATCATTTGTAAGACCTATACTGTTTGGAATCTATTTCTCCAAAGTACAAGCAAAAACTAAAGGCCTGTGAATGACAAAGTTTGCTAATGACTGCAAACTGGGAGTGGTCACAGAATCTCCAAACAATATCAATATCCTACAAGAGGGTCTTACACAAACAAATGATTGGTGCCAAAGTCATTGCCTTAAACTCAATGCAAAAAAGTGTATTATCATCCCTTTCTGTAAGAGCAATGTTCCTGCTAACTACCACATCAACAGCAACACCCTAAGTATGCTCTCACTGGTGAGAGGTCTGGGCACAAAAGTTGACAGCAACCTTACCTTTGATCACCATGTCTCCACAGTAGTAAGAAAGGTATTCTGCATTGCTCATTTCATAAGTAAGGGCATTGTCACCAGTAAAAAAGAAATTATAAGCTCCCTGTACTCTTCCCTCATCAGGCCAATAATTGAGCACAATGCCCCTTTTGGTATGTATCTTTCCAAGCACCTGCAGCAACTGGAGAGACCACAAAAGTTCCTCAAAGGAAAATTCAAGGTCTTCAGCATCTGTCCTACATGGATTGTCTGAAATCACTGTCACTCTATTCTCTTTCATACAGACTACTTAGAGGTGATCTCTGCCTTGCATATAAGGCAATCTCTGACCCTGCTTTATTGGAAATGTTGCATATCCACAAGTCAAATGGTACACATGTTACTCGCTGTAAATACCTTAACCTGGTATGTGACATTAATAGAACCTGCTGGAGGGACAGATTTGTCTCCCAGAGCTTACCACACCTTTAGAACAGACTCCCACTTCATGTCAAACATCACCTCATTGGCCCTCTTCAAACGCAATCTGGACAATTAGATCGATAACCATAAATTCACCCCAGGGGTTCCACCTGTGTCCCTCTTGGACAGGGGCAATAGGTGCTGATCGTGGAAATAAGGCTAGAACTTGGTTAGGCTTGTAAGGGCCCTAGGGCCCTATAAAAAGCATGTGTGGTGTTAAATTTCTGAGGAAAAACACATTTTTTTTATTTGAAAATGATTGGCAACAGATAAACACATTACCAGATTCCCCATAATTTTAAACCTTGTTTTCATACTACAAAAAGAAATAAATCTACAGCAGCATCCCATTTCCACTGGGAAGACCTTTTTTGTACTACACAATTCTGATGTTCTTTATCTAGAGTAATACATTTTGGGGTCCTCTTCAAGGTCCCAAGGTAATACAAGTACAGGTCTACCAATTACAGTTGCAGTGAACATTGTCATGTCTGCAAGTATAATTTAACAATATGTCTCCCCACTTGTATGCCTAAGCTATAATATATATATATATATATATATATATATATATATATATATATATATATATATATATATACATATACTTTCTTTTCTCAAATGATGATATTAACATTGCAGATGTGAGGTACATATCAGGTACATGGTAGTCTGATTCATATATGAAAAACCCACATTTCAAAGTTCAGTTTCACCTAATAATATGTATATCTATATATATATATATATATATATATATATATATATATATATATATATGTATGTGTGTGTGTATATATATATATATATATATATATATATATATATATATATATATATATATATATATATATATATATATATATATGTTGTTGTGTCTTTCGGCTTTTCCCGGTTAGGGGTCGCCACAGCAGAACTCTGGTCCGCTAATGATTGGCAGTTGATTTTTACGTGCTGAGTTGCCGGCCCTAACGCACAACCTTCAACGAAGGTACGCCCATTCACGCATGTCTCCACAGAAGACGCTCTAGCTGAGAATCGAACGGGACAACGTCTTGCTGTGAGGCGACAATGCTACCGCAGCACCACCACCGCGGATCATATAAAAAGATAAATCAAACACACTCTGTAATAATTATGACTATACCAATCATTAACAGAGAAGGATTACTGAGACAAAACAGTATTTTTTTTAAACTAAATGTTAATGACATAAATACATTTTTTCTGTCTTAGCAGGCATGACTTCTCTTTTACCTTGCTGTGTAAGTATTTTAGGACTAGGTCAGAAAAACCTTTATTTAGTACTAAATGAACTTGCATAGCATCACAGAGTGCAGGTCTCAAAGCAGAAATGCAGTATTCTGTTTTCTTAATGTTACACATTCATCTTTAGTATATACTATACATTTCCAAACATTGCATTGTTCCTCTTTATCCACTCCAATTCTTGACATCATAGATAATGGTTTCCAGAATACAAGTTTGACTATAGTTCATTTATTTGTTTACTTATTTACTTTTTTTTATTTACTTATAACTTTCTACATTAAACCCCTGCACATGTTTAAGGATTTTTTATTTTAAATTCTTATCAAGGTTGCAATTTCATGTTTCTCATTTTCATTCTGGTCCTTAACCTCAGCATACATGTGATATACTTCCTTACGCTGATCATAGCTCTTAGTTCTTAGTACAAGAAACCTGGACAAAGGCAAAAATAATGGGGGGACAAAAGCCCAAAACTAGGGATACGTTTTAAATATTGCTCTTAAAAAGTTAGAAAGTTGCTGGGATAAAACATGCATTTGCTGAAGGATATGAAGTCTGAAACACAAATGACTGTCATTCTTTAATTACTTCAGTCCTCAGTGATTTGCCAGAATACCACACATTTTATGAGGAACAGACCAAAAATATGAGCCTGAAATCTGGACAATTGAGAGCTATGGCAGTGAGCTATACTTAATTCTTCTTTTGCATTTCATTAATGATATAATTTAAAATATATTCTGTAAGAAAAAATATGATACTGAAAGTGATTATTGTACCAAGGAGTGGTAATTATATAAAATGTGTTTATTCACAGAGTTCCAAGCCAAGTGGTTAAGTTCCAAGGTGTAATCTGATGCCACAGGGTTGCCACCTTTCAAATCCATCTAGCAGAAACAATGATATCTTGATAATTATGTGAAATATGCACACAGCTCTCATTTTCCACAAGTGCACATACATCTTCCTTCCTTACTATAGTGAACTCTAAGCCCATAAGATTTGAGCATTTCATTGTTGTTATGACTACCAGTTCAGCAATGACATTATACAGTGCATTTGCAATCATGTTGCTGACGTTTTCAAGCAGGTTTGAAAACAGTTTTACCTTTTCAGTAGTACAGAACACACCATTAGTAGGATTCCAAAATATTTTGCACTTGAGGTATTATACTACCTCAAGTAATAATGCCATAAGTGGGTTTTGTAAATTAAGGCTCCATCAGGCCTCAACCCATGTAGGTTAATGAGGGCATGCACAGTCCTATGCCCAATTCCAAAATAGGAATCAGGCTTATAATGCCACCATGCTTGGAGGCTTGTCATTAGTGATTAATACTGATGTAAAACTATGAAGCAACAATGCAGCCAATGGAAGTCAACTAGCTATCACAAAATTAGTGGAGCTCCACCTGTAAGAGGGACTTGGTACTGCAGGCAGTACATGATAGAAGCCACACTTAGTTTCATAGTTTCATAGTATAGTACTAGGCTATCTGCCCTGGGGCATTTGTAAGCCTAGCCATAGTGATGTGGCTTTTGCCACCCCATGAGATGGTACAAAAATGTACAGAATAAATTTAGAATATTGTGCCTCTGTCTAGTAGTGACACAAGGAAGGTCCCCTTATATAATAGAATTAGTTTACTGTGCCCCTGTCTAGCAGTGACACAGATGTGACCCCTGGGGTAAACTTACGATCTCCCATCCACTCATCAAGATTTCTCTTGAAGAGAATCAGTGAGGGGCACTGCCTAATACAAACTGGGATCTTGTTCCAAAGCATGGGAAGCCTCTGGGTTATGAATCGATCCCTCCAGCATGTCCTATTCATACTTGTGCCGAGGTTTAAGTCTTTAGCTCTCGTTGTCCTGATGGATTTGGATTTTTTGAGGTGGATCCTGATTGGACATGGCCTTGTACGTCAGGCAGAGATCACCTCTGAGCAGGCGGTATGCTACTGAGTAGAGCTGAAGTTTCTTTAGTCTGGCAGAATAAGACATATGTTGGAGACCCCTGATCCTCTTGGTGAGGTACTTTTGTGGTCTCTCCAGCTGTTGCAAATGCCGGGTGAGGTACATACCAAATGGGGCATTGTACTCAATCATGGGTCTGATGGGGGAGGAATATAGGGGTACAATGACATCCTTGGATCTGGATGAGAATCCCTTCATGATGAGGTGTGCAAGGTAGAATGTTTTTCTAACCACTTTGGCAATGTGGGTGTCAAATGAGAGGTCGCTGTCGACTTAGGTCCCTAGGTCTCTGATTACTTTTTCCGTACTCAGTGGGTTGCTGTCTATGTGATAATTTGTGGGTACTTTGTTTTTCCCAAAGGGGATGACTATACATTTTTTGGCATTTAGTTTAAGGCCGTGACCCCAGCACCAGTTATCCGTTTCTGTGAGGCCTTTTTGTAGGATGTGTGTGTCTGCTGGTGTATCGACTATGGCGCCTAGTTTGCAGTCATCTGCGAACTTTGTCAGCCACAGCCCTCCCATGTTTGCTTTAACATCTGAGAAATAAATGCCGAACAAGAGGGGTCCCAGGACAGATCCCTGTGGGACACCACTTGTGACTGGCTTTGAGTCTGACATTGCTCCAGCGATTTTAACTTTATGGGTTCTGTCCTTTAGCCAGTTTGCAACTCATCTAGTGACATAAGGGTTTACTTTTAAGCTGTTGAGCTTATCTATGATGCCTGAGTGGGGTATTGTGTCGAAGGCCTTAGCCAAGTCCAGGTATGCTGTATGGACTGCTTTGCCCTCATCAATGGCTCTAGTGACTGTTTCAAAAAAGTCAATCAGGTTTAAAAGGCAGAATCTGCCCTTTACAAAGCCGAACTGGGTGGGGTCAAGTGTCTGTAGGTCCCCTATGTCTCTGTTTATGAGTTCCATAATGATTCTTTCCATAGCTTTGCAGACCAGGCTGGTTAAGCTTATGGGGCAGTAGTTTCCAAGGTCTGTAGAGGCACCCCCTTTGTGGAGTGGGACCACTGTTGCTGTACGCCAGTGTTCAGGTACATATCCCGAAGTAAGGCTAAGGTTAAATAGCATTTTTATGTGTGGGTTTAGCTCCTCTTGGAGTTCCCATAACACGCAACCCGGGATACCGTCAGGTCCCATTGATGCTGTGTTTTTTGCTTTGTTTAGGGCGGTTCTCACTTGGACATCTGAGATGACAGGGAGATTACATTCAGCTGGGATAAGTATTTCTTCTTTTGGGGGTGAGGGAGGGGAGAAATTTGCACTGAACCTGTCAGCCAGAATGTTGGCAATATCTGTGGGTTCAGTGTATTTTTTGTTGTTGTGAACCAACTCTGAGCATATCTGAGGGTTTCCCAGGTTTCTAACATAGCTGAAGAAGGCTTTGTGGTTATCTTTAGTGTCCTTAGTGATTTTTCTCTCAAAGTTGGCCTTGGATGTTTTTATGAGAGAACGTAGTTTTCTGCTAATGTTGATCAGAGATGTCTTCCCTTCATGGGATTTTGCTCTGACGTGCAGTAGCTTCCTTCTTTTGTTATACAATTTGTTTATGGCTGAGGTCCACCAGACAGGACGCTTACCTTTGGTGGAGAGGGACTTGGATTTATTTGGGATTGCATGATCCATGCATTCTTGGAGATGTCCATAGAAAGCATTTGTGAAGGATTCGGCATTGTGGGATGTGGTATTCACTGGCACAGTGGGCTTAAAGGATACCATCTCAGTCTTAAGAAGAGTGAAGTCTGCTTTTGAGAAGTTTTTCACTGTGGTCTTTTGTGCTGGGGGTGGAGGTGGGATATGTATATCCAGGGTGATTAGTTTGTGGTCAGATCACACTAATGAGGGGTATACTTCCGGTGTGGAGCATTTTGTCCCCATGTTTGTGATGATCAGGTCTAGTATATTATCTCCCCTAGTGGGAGAGGTGACTAGTTGTTCCAGTGCATTTGAATTTATGAATTCCAAGAACCTTTGGGCTAGGGTATTAGGGCTAGAATAATGTACCCAATCTATGTTTGGGTAGTTGAAGTCTCCCAGTATGATGGTATTTTGTGATACATTCATATCCTCCAATGTCTTCAGGAAGGCTGAGTGTGGTTCTTGAGATTGGGAGGGTGGTCTGTAACATGCTACCAGTTGTATAGCAGTTTTGCCTGTGGTTAGTTGCACCTGTATGGTCTCTGATGCTTCATGTGTTGCTACTAACCTGGAGGTGTGGGTGTCCTTGATGAATATGGACACTCCCCTCCTTGTGGTTCGCCCAGGTTTTGGGGCCGAAAAGCATGATACGAGGTATAGCCTGGTAGCGCTGGGGTGCTCTCAGGAGCCTTGAACCAGGTTTCAGTTACTGCACAGACGTCGATGTTCTCCATGCTGAGGAGTGCATCAAGTGCCTGCATCTTGAGATTTAGACTTCTGGCGTTGAGCAGAATTACCCTTAGTTTTTTTCCATTTTTGTTTTCTAAGGAGGTGGGTTTGTCTTTTGAGCTCCTGTATTATCAAGCCTCATGTATAGATAGAGCTGAATTGCATAACTGGGATTACCACCTGTCCCTCTTTGCATAGGAGAGTCCCTATTTTGGCAGCTGTGCTTCCTTTAATAGTTGCATAGAACAATTATTTTGTATCTGAACACCTAAAGGTTATATGAAACAGCATTAGGAACTCAAATGCTGAAAGAATAAGCATCTAATTTGGCAAAAAATGTGAAGTTCTCTCCTTTGCACTGGCCATGGATATGGTTTGTCCTTGAAGATCTCACTTTTCTACAAATATGTCTCACTTTGGGCATTTGAAAAGGTGGCAACCCTATGCATAATGAGGGAAGCCAGTTGGGTGAGGGGGTGGCCAAGGACCGCAGTCAAGGGTGGTAATGTTTTTTGTAAGTCATCCTTTTACAATGAGGAATTACTGAAATATTTAACTTTTTAACATTTCCAGACTGTATTCACCTACTGAAGTGCATGCCTTTCCTCTTCTTTTGATGGTGAGAATGCATGAATGACAGAAAGTACTTTTACTGGTATACATTCTCCTGTCTTCCATACAGACTGTGCTGCCATGCTGCACAGCTTCAGGGACTTGCAACTCTTCCTGGATACCAGTACTGGTACTAAAGGCAGTCTCATTGCCTGCATTGTGAGTGTTGATATTTATACAAGTGGAAATGTTGTGACTGACAGCTTCAGGGGAACTCAGCTGATGTGCAATGGGCTCAGCAGTGGCTGGACTATGCAAGGAAGAGGCAATAACGTTTATTAACACAGCATGTGCCTGAATCTCATTACCCACTGTTCTCATAGTGGGTCTACACTACAGCTGCTGTACTGACATTGCAAGGAAAGGTATAGGTTGTATTCTACCCAGTATGATGTTATACCTGGGGTCAGAGTTAAAATGAGGAACTGGAGTAGTTTGGGTCGATGGCAGAGACCCTGTGTTGTGCTGCAAGGTGCCTTTTAGAATCTGGCCTCAAAATTTGGAAACACGGTATCAAAGTATCTTTTATCCTTACTCATTTCCCTCACATTTCTAATTTTGCCTGGGAAAAAAAAGATTAGAATGTCTTATGGAGGCAAGATGTGAATGACAAAAGAGGTTACTAATGATTCAAACGTGCCAGCCAATGATATGCTCTGTTCCCAAATATAAATAACCTTTAAAAACAATCATTACTTGGCTGTATTTTTGGAAGAGTCATACTGAAGGGAGAAAGTGTTTGTTTTTGTTTTGTTTTGTTTTTTGCCAGTATTTCAAAAGTCCCCCAGAGAGTGGCTTCCATTTTGTGCAAAGTAATCATAATCTTTCAGAAAAAAGTAAGCTGAATGTAGAAAGTATAAATAAAATGAGCAAGATAAAATGTAGCTGGTCTTTCCTAATTTTAGTTTTAGATAGATAAATTGACAGACAGATAACAGCATTCATATAGCCCCTTAGTATGATGTGGCATATAAGCACATACCTAGCAGTTAACATACTGATGCAGAGCATATAAATAGGAGCTGCTGCAAAACAACAAAAAATAAAGTGAGTAGTGCTAATATAGTCACAGTTATCAGAAACTTCATACTGTAGCATTGTTTAGTAGCATTGTTTCCATGTTTCCTTTTTGGTACTGGAGAAAATTAAGTAGAATGGCAAAAAAAATTGACTGTTGTCTCTCATTGAGGTGAAGGAAACAGAATCTCAGGAACGTGAACGGATATAATCTTTAGTGTCATCAACTCTTCAGTCTGCATGTGCCATCTTGCTGAATGTTTTCTCTCTTGATTCATTTTCTGGTCATACCACAGACACTGGTTTCCAACAATATGATTATACCAAGGTTGGAAATCCTTAATACTTCTCTTCAGTGGTGGGGGTCAGCAGAACTTGATACAGTCCTTTCCAACAGGTTTCAAGGGCATAGTTTTATTGAAGACCTTTACAATCACATACTCTCCTGAATTAAACAGATTGGCAGTAGTCCTCAGGCTCTCTAGGCAGAGCAGCTTGAACCTGGAAATCAAATTTCTTTTTAGATGTGAACTATATTATCATCCATCTGCATTCAATTCTAAATTGGACGACGCAGCAGTACAGCGGTAGGGTTGTCACCTCACAGCAAGAGGTTCTTCAGTTCAATTCTTGGCTGGGGTGCCTTCTGTGTGGAGTCTGCATGTCCTCCCTGTGTTCATATGGGTTTTCTCTGGGTGCTCCGGTTTCCTCCCATGTTACAAAGAAATGCATCTGGAATGTTTCTCCCCGGGCCTCCGTTGAAAATTGGCTTTGTTCTAAGTCGGACTTTCCCGGTAAACAAATGTTAAATAAGTAAATATGCAGCCAGAAGGAAAGCTGGTATTCTCATAGGGTGACACACAAGAATCATACGGACTATGGCCTGTCTGTCTAGATAAAATAATATGCTCGTCATAGCCAATGGGAAAGCATCAGGCCAATTTAGACTTTTCCCTGAACAGAGTCTTAATTAGTCTAGTTAGTATCCAGTTATAATTCTCAGACTGACCATCATATTTTGGTCAGTAGAAGCAACTAGACCCTGCAAAGTTGTTACACTACTGGCCCCATAAACTATATATTTCAGTCAGTTTATTGACAATGATATCCCAAAATGAAGCTTGAATTCTTTAATAGCTTCTTTTAGACAATGGTGACATCAGACTTGCAAGAAAAAGCGTCTATTTACTAAACATACAGATTACTATAAGGATATAATTGCAATCTTGATACCTGCACAAGTGAATAACTGAATAAAGTAAACCTGTATATTTGGAATCACCTCACAGCTGATT